>NC_084562.2:9422500-9570000 GCF_033978685.3 Nerophis lumbriciformis | reverse complement strand
TTCCTGACTTGTTCAAGTCAATGATTTGTTTTTTCAGATCTGTGCTGAGTTCCTTTGACTTTCCCATTGTCGAGTTTGTAACCGAGTCTAATGACTGCATCACATGAGCCCTATTTAAATGGGCTCAGAGAAGTCAACAGGTGTCGTCAATCCTAATCACTCACATGAAGTTAAGAAGCCATGCCATGACGCTAATTTGATTTGATTGTAACTTTTCTACATCACCAAAATTAATCATGTATGTTGCTGTATGTATACTTTTGACCCAGCAGATTTGGTCCCAATTTCAGTAGAGCCATAATAAATTCATAAAAGAACCAAACTTCATGAATGTTTTTTGTGACCAACAAGTATGTGCTCCAATCACTCTATCACAAAAAAATAAGAGTTGTAGAAATTATTGGAAACTCAAGACAGCCATGACATTATGTCCTTCACAAGTGTATGTAAACTTTTGACCATGACTGTATATTCTATCATAACAACAGCATGTTGCTTCTCTTGGACTGCTTTTGTATGTGTGCAGGCGCTATCTGCGCATACGTGTTGACGAGACCGGATAAGTGACCACTGTAAACACCAATAATTTTATTCGAGTCAGTAAAAATTTTTATTACATAAACTTTGTTATTGTGTAAAATATAGACAATCGTCAAACAAATGTGTTCTATTAAACCACTAATGGTAACAAGCTAGCTAGTCATGTTCTTGTTATATTTTTTGCTTTGAAAAATTTTACTGTGAGGAAAGCAAAAATCCTGACATTTATTGGTGAAAATTCATCTTTGGACAATTCTGACCAGTATTTTAGGTCAAAGCATAATCATTTTGTAAATATATCAGTAAGTGCTTCAAGTACATTATGTTTGTGCTTGGTACTTTTTTAAAACCCTTATTTTGTTAGCGCAGTCAGAGCGGATTATTGTGAAGGAGGGAAGTGTGCTGTGCTGTTGTTCTCAGCTTAACGAGTAAAGAGTCGACTCACTTGAGGCTGTTAAAAAAAAAAAAAAGGACCTCCGAATTTGCGACAAATGTTTGTACATTGATGTTACATTGATGATGTCGTTCACAACAACACAACAGATGATAGGTGCTGTGTGTAAAAATTGTTCTTATTAGCTTTAGCTTCGTAGTTAAGTCGCTGTTGCTAGTAACCGTCTTGACAATGATTGTTTAGTTCAGGACGGGCGGTAGATTAATGAGCGCCACCGGACACATTATTTGGGGACGGCGTGGCGAAGTTGGTAGAGTGGCTGTGCCAGCAATCGGAGTGTTGCTGGTTACTGGGGTTCAATCCCCACCTTCTACCATCCTAGTCACGTCCGTTGTGTCCTTGGGCAAGACACTTCACCCCTTGCTCCTGATGGCTGCTGGTTAGCGCCTTGCATGGCAGCTCCCGCCATCAGTGTGTGAATGTGTGTGTGAATGGGTGAATGTGGTAATACTGTCAAAGCGCTTTGAGTACCTTGAAGGTAGAAAAGCGCTATACAAGTATAACCCATATTTTCCCAAACAAATGTTCCTTCTTGCACTAACAACATTTTAATAACATTTTCCCTGATATAATTTTGTGTTTTTCAGCCGATTCCGTTTTGTTGGGCAATTATGTGACTTCATCCACGGTCATGTGACCGCGCAAATCGTGTGACTTACTTTTTTGTTGAGTTTAGCGATCATTGATTCGGTTTACTAGTGTTGGCGAATATAAAATAGCAACCCTGGTGAGATCCCAAACTTCTTGTCGACGTGCTCTTTTTTCCACTCATTCGCTCCTTCATCTGTTTCACCATCACAAGCTGTGGAATATGCAAATTCCACAGCTTGTGATGGTGAAACAGATGAAGCGGCCCATTAATCGGTTTTTTTTCTTTTTTCGATTATTAAATTTTCATAATCATGACAAGCCGAAATCAAAATTAAAATCTGAATAATTGTCCAAATTATGTTAGATATTTCTTCAGCAACAATTATACTGTACACTGACTACCTAACCAATCACTCTTAATATGTGGAATTAGCTGTGGAACTTTCTGTGACACATATCATTGTGCTTTGTGATTAGGATCTGCCTCTCTAAAAAGTCCTTACCGCTCATTGTGTTCCTGATAAACTAGCCTGGACTTCTCCAAGAGGTACTTCTCCACATATGCTCTGGAATGAGGATAAAACAAAAAGGGTTGAGTGAATACAGTAAGTGTACCGGTAATGATCAGTAAAATTATTTTTTTCTGTTTCCTTACCCTCTCACAGTCCCACTCTCCTGGTAGTTGACCTGGATGAATTTGCCGAAGCGGCTCGAGTTGTTATTGTGGGCTGTCTTTGCATTGCCAAACGCCTGAAGAGGAAAGAAAGCGGGACATGGTAAGATAAAAATTGTACAGTATTTATATAAATATAGGGGGATTCTTAAAACAAGTACATGGGGAAGCCTTGCATTACGGTTTCAGAGAACTAAATAGTCATATCAGTACACATTAGACAAGAGATGGCATGTAATTTAGTACCCAAAGTCCAAGATTTAGCCAGAAAAACAATAGGATGCCCAAAATAATTTAAATGGAATAATATACACTCTCAGGAGTATTCTCTCTTTTTATTGATTAGATCTGACAAATCTAAGTCTATAAATATAAACTGATGAAGCCTATCAGCGAAACTTCTACGTATATTTAGCGCTGAATGGCGGAACGTCAACGGCATGTTGGTGACATTCCGCAGGCGGTGAAAATGGACACATTGACTTGAATAAAAAGGGCAATGAGCGGGTGTCGTTCCGCAGATGTTACGCACCAAGTGGAAATTTGGGGTAGGTATACAATGACCTGGATGAATGAGAACATCCATACACAATAAATAGAGTAGGCTGATATAGGCTCCAGCACCCCCCACGACCCCAAAAAGGACAAGCTAAAGTACCAATGATTGTCACACACACTAGGTGTGGTGAAATTTGTCCTCTGCATTTGACCCATCCCCTTGTTCACACCCTGGGAGGTGAGGGGAGCAGTGGGCAGCAGCGTTGCCGGGAATACATTTTTTGGTGATTTAACCCCCAATTCCAACCCTTAATGCTGAGTGCCTAGCAGGGAGGTAATGGGTCCCATTTTTATAGTCTTTGGTATGACTAGAAAATGGATGGATAGGTTAAAAATAGCAAAGGTTAATATGAATATATTATAAATAGAATAGAATAAATAGAAAAATACAATGATCATGTAGTCCAAATAGAATGTAAAAACAATGACAGCAAACCAAACCAAATAAAAGCCCAGTTCAGCACAGTTGGGACTGGGTCATTGGTATGGTTTTAGCTTATTTTGACAACATACTCAAAAAGGAGTAGGAAGAAGCAGAGATTGTGTTACGGACTTGTGTGCAGGTTAAGTATTCCTCGTACAGGCATGAGGAATAGATAGGGGTGTGAGATTGGTATCTATTGATAACAAGCGCCATCAGAGTTCAGCACTTTCAAGCTGTTCCTCAACCTAGTTCTTGCAGCCTCCTGCCTCAGGTTCCCATCTTACACAGATCACACATGTTAGGGGATGTACTGACAAAAATAAAAAATAAACTAGCTATGAGTATGTGGTGGAAGAATAAGTAGGTTGAAGAAAACATAGTATCTCTTTGCTATAATGAGAAAGGAGGACGTCACTTATGGACGTTATAAGTCTACTTTTTTCCCTTTATTACAAACCCCGTTTCCATATGAGTTGGGAAATTGTGTTAGATGTAAATATAAACGGAATACAATGATTTGCAAATCATTTTCAACCCATATTCAATTGACAACATATTTGATGTTCAAACTGATAAACATTTTTTTGTTGTTGCAAATAATCATTAACTTTAGAATTTGATGTCAGCAACACGTGACAAAGAAGTTGGGAAAGGTGGCAATAAATACTGATAAAGATGAGGAATGCTCATCAAAGACTTATTTGGAACATCCCACAGGTGAACAGGCAAATTGGGAACAGGTGGGTGCCATGATTGGGTATAAAAGTAGATTCCATGAAATGCTCAGTCATTCACAAACAAGGATGGGGTGAGGGTCACCACTTTGTCAACAAATGCGTGAGCAAATTGTTGAACAGTTTAAGAAAAACCTTTCTCAACCAGCTATTGCAAGGAATTTAGGGATTTCACCATCTATGGTCCGTAATATCATCAAAGGGTTCAGAGAATCTGGAGAAATCACTGCACTTAAGCAGCTAAGCCCGTGACCTTCGATCCCTCAGGCTGTACTGCATCAACAAGCAACATCAGTGTGTAAAGGATATCACCACATGGGCTCAGGAACACTTCAGAAACCCACAGTCAGTAAATACAGTTGGTCGCTACATCTGTAAGTGCAAGTTAAAACTCTCCTATGCAAGGCGAAAACCTGGGCCTGAGCTCATCTAAGATGGACTGATACAAAGTGGAAAAGTGTTCTGTGGTCTGACGAGTCCACATTTCAAATTGTTTTTGGAAACTGTGGACGTTGTGTCCTCCGAACCAAAAAGGAAAAGAACCATCCGGATTGTTATAGGCGCAAAGTTGAAAAGCCAGCATATGTGATGGTATGGGGGTGTATTAGTGCCCAAGACATGAGTAACTTACACATCTGTGAAGGCGCCATTAATGCTGAAAGGTACATACAGGTTTTGGAGCAACATATGTTGCCATCCAAGCAACGTTACCATGGACGCCCCTGCTTATTTCAGCAAGACAATGCCAAGCCACGTGTTACATCAACGTGGCTTCATAGAAAAGGAGTGCGGGTACGAGACTGGCCTGCCTGTAGTCCAGACCTGTCTCCCATTGAAAATGTGTGGCGCATTATGAAGCCTAAAATACCACAACGGAGACTCCCCGGACTGTTGAACAACTTAAGCTGTACATCAAGCAAGAATGGGAAAGAATTCCACCTGAGAAGCTTAAAAAATGTGTCTCCTCAGTTCCCAAACGTTTACTGAGTGTTGTTAAAAGGAAAGGCCATGTAACACAGTGGTGAACATGCCCTTTCCCAACTACTTTGGCATGTGTTGCAGCCATGAAATTCTAAGTTAATTATTATTTGCAAAAAAAAATAAAAAATTATGAGTTTGAACATCAAATATCTTGTCTTTGTAGTGCATTCAATTGAATATAGGTTGAAAAGGATTTGCAAATCATTGTATTCAGTTTATATTTACATCTAACACAATTTCCCAACTCATATGGAAACGGGGTTTGTATGTTTTCTAAGCAGTAGGCAGACTCTGTTGATGGCAGTACATCACAAAAAGGAAAACAATCCCGATGGAAGTTAAATTAGACCGTAAAATTTTCAGACACCCTCCCACGCAGTGCCTGTTACAGTGTGCAACACAACCACAGGGATAAAAATAAGAGTTGTCAAATTTTTTTACTATTATTTCTATTGAATAGTATATATTCATGACTTTTATTCCTGTACTTTATATATATTTGGTGTGTTCTGTGTACTTTGTTAATGACTTAAGTGTTAACTTCGGTATAATTTAGTAAAAAAAAAATGCCCTCCCTGAAACACTGGCCGAGTCATACCAAAGACTATAACAATGGGACCCATTACCTTCCTGCTTGGCACTCAGCATCAAGGGTTGGAATTGGGGGTTAAATCACCAAAATGATTCCCGAGCGCGGCCACAGCTGCTGCTCACTGCTCCCCTCACCTCCCAGGTGGTGGAACAAGGGGATGGGTCAAATGCAGAGGGTAATTTTACCACACCTAGTGTGTGTGCGACTCTCAGTGGTACTTTAACTTTTAACTTAAACTATTTCACTTAAATTCTACTTAAATTACCTTCATAGGAACGGAACGAAACAGAAGAAGACCTGTTTAGGAACAGTTATTAAAACATGGTACCATAATGGCGCTGTTGCCGACATAAACAGCCGTGACGCGATCCAAAAACTAACTAGATGCACTGTAAGAGGCAAAAATAAGGTATACTGTAGTTACCTCTGAGTTGTGATGGTTTTGATTGATTGATTGAGAAGTATATTGACATCTTAAATAATTGAATCCATGTAATGCTTTAAAAAGGCAAATGGATGGCACAAAAAGTGGCAAGATAGGATGGAGCTAGACCGTGTAGTATTTTATACGTAAGTAGTAAAACCTTAAAGTCACATCTTAAGTGCACAGGAAGCCAGTGCAGGTGAGCCAGTATAGGCCTAATATGATCAAACTTTCTTGTTCTTGTCAAAAGTCTAGCAGCCGCATTTTGTACCAATTGTAATCTTTTAATGCTAGACATAGGGAGACCCGAAAATAATACGTTACAGTAATCGGGACGAGACGTAACGAACGCATGAATAATGATCTCAGCGTCGCTAGTGGACAAAATGGAACGAATTTTAGCGATATTACGGAGATGAAAGAAGGCCGTTTTAGTAACTCTCTTAATGTGTGACTCAAAGGAGAGAGTTGGGTCGAAGATAATACCCAGATTCTTTACCGAGTCGCCTTGTGTAATTGTTTGGTTGTCAAATGTTAAGGTGGTATTATTAAATAAATGTCGGTGTCTAGCAGGACCGATAATCAGCATTTCCGTTTTCTTGGCGTTGAGTTGCAAGCATTTAGCGGACATCCATTGTTTAATTTCATTAAGACACGCCTCCAGCTGACTACAATCCAGCGTGTTGGTCAGCTTTAGGGGCATGTAGAGTTGGGTGTCATCAGCATAACAGTGAAAGCTAACACCGTATTTGCGTATGATGTCACCTAGCGGCAGCATGTAAATACTAAAGAGTGCAGGGCCAAGAACCGAACGCTGAGGAACTCCGCACGTTACCTTAACATAGTCCGAGGTCACATTGTTATGGGAGATGCATTGCATCCTGTCAGTAAGATAAGAGTTAAACCACGACAAGGCTAAGTCTGACATACCAATACGTGTTTTGATACGCTCTAATAAAATATTATGATCGACGGTATCTAAAGCAGCGCTAAGATCAAGAAGCAGCAACATAGATGACGCATCAGAATCCATCGTTAGCAGTAGATCATTAGTCATTTTTGCGAGGGCTGTCTCCGTAGAGTGATTTGCCCTGAAACCGGATTGAAAAGGTTCACAGAGATTGTTAGACACTAAGTGTTCATTTAGCTGCTGTGCAACAATTTTTTCGAGGATTCTCAAAATAAACGGAAGGTGGGACACCGGTCGGTAGTTTACCATGAGGTCGTTGTGGCTTGTGCAGCCCTTTGAGACACGTGTGATTAAGGGCTATAGAAATAAACTTGTATTGATTGATTGACTGAATTATATACTGCTGCTGGTTGTAATGTGATAATTAGAACAATTTTATATCATATTGGTGAATGTATTACTTGGTCATTACTTTATATTATTTTAGTACTCAAATGACTATTTTGTTCAAGTTGCACATTACAAAAGGCCTTGGGCAAACATTGATTGTTTCCCTTTTCTACAGTACCAGTTCAGGTACCAATTAAGCATTGTTTCAAAGGTCCCTTGGCACCGCCATCAGATAATATATACCCAACCCTACTCCTGTGACTGGAGGTGTGAAGAACTTATTTGCGGAGTTGGGAAACGTGCCAAACATTGTCCTGAAATGCTGTCAGTCAGAATGGCGCAGAGCAGGCTTTTCCGCTTGCAAAGTTTCAAATGGCGTCATTCGGAGACGGATTAATAACATGGTTTTAAGGTCTGTTTGAATCAGAGAAAAACAAATTGGCAGTGTGAGCCTAGCCTTGCACCAATGTTTAGAAAAAAAAAGGTCCCACAAGTGATTAATAGGGTCTGTGTAGCCATGTGGAACATGTGTAGTGGTTTGAGCCTTCGAAAGACGTCCAGTATTTCCCTTCGCCGCTCTATTTATGTTGTATGGCTGCCTGCAGGGGAAGTAGTTTTTCACCTCATATAAACCCTGCAGTTATTTGTAGCTTTGCCACAAGTAAACAAATTCCTTTGTGAATCACTTAGAGCTGCTGTTAGTTTGTCTGTGGAATTGAAAAAACACCTCTCCATGACCCCACCCTTTTATCAGCGCCAGCACAGCCGTCCTAACTGACATGAAAACATACGCAATGATGATCAGATAACTTGTTGTCATTAAACAGCATCAAATTTCCCACTGCCAGACTCTCAGGACCAAGCGCCAGATGTATCGTTATAATTGTCGTTTAACGTTTCTGCAGGGCTACTGTATGAGTGGTGGCTGCAATACACACAAAATCAAACAGCACTTAATGTTCTGTTAATCAGGTCAATCGTCTGTACGGTCTGCAGAAAGAGACAATAACTAATTGAGTCGGTAGTAGCAGAGAGCAAGAGAACATTTTTGTTGATTTCTGTTCATCGTAAATAGCCGCAACTGTTTTCCTACACTTTGAACCCTTCAGCTTGTAAAACAGAGCGGCTAATTTTTTTATTTTTCTTTGCTGGCGGCCATGATAAAAATAAAAAAAAACAAGCAAAAACACTGAGAGGGTGTTTTATTGTTAGTGCTATGGTGCCATCTTTTGGTTGAGTTGGCTCACTGCAGGTGCTGCAGTGTCCTTTCATTTACAGGAAATGCTTTTTTTTTTTTTTTTCACAACCGGAGTGCCGTTCAATCTTCTAGCCATCCATAGTGTTTCTACTGGTATAGACTCTACAAAGGGTGTGGGAAAAAAATCGATTCGAATTTGAATCGTGATTCTCACGTTGTGCGATTCAGAATCAATTCTCATTTTTAAAAAATCGATTTTTAATTATTTTTAATTTTTTTTTTTTTAATTATTTAAAAAAAATGTTTTTAATTAATTAATTCAACAAAACAATACACAGCAATACCATAACAATGCAATCCAATTCCAAAACCAAACCCGACCCAGCAACACTCAGAACTGCAATAAACAGAGCAATTGAGAGGAGACACAAACACGACACAGAACAAACCAAAAGTAGTGAAACAAAAATTAATATTATCCACAACAGTATCAATATTAGTTACAATTTCAACATAGCAATGATTAAAAATCCCTCATTGACATTATCATTAGACATTTATAAAAAAAAAAAAAAATTAACAATAGTGTCACAGTGGCTTACACTTGCATCGCATCTCATAAGCTTGACAACACACTGTGTCCAATATTTTCACAAAGATAAAAAGAGTCATATTTTTGGTTCATTTAATAGTTAAAACAAATGTACATTATTGCAATCAGTTGATAAAACATTGTCCTTTACAATTATAAAAGCTTTTTACAAAAATCTACTACTCTGCTTGCATGTCAACAGACTGGGGTAGATACTGCTGAAATCCTATGTATTGAATGAATAGAGAATCGTTTTGAATCGGAAAAAAATCGTTTTTGAATCGAGAATCGTGTTGAATTGAAGAAAAAAAAATCGATTTTGAATCGAATCGTGACCCCAAGAATCGATATTGAATCGAATCGTGGGACACCCAAATATTCACAGTCCTAGACTCTACATTCATCACTCCAAGCAAGGTTTGTAAGTTTTACAGTATAGCAAACTGTTTCTACTTACCAAACCGTCCTGTGTGTGATGTCTGTCGGAGTGTTTTCATGCATATTTGTACGTGCTATCGTAATGAAATTTAAGCGAGCGTCGTTAGCATTAGCTAATATGCTAACACGCTTACAAATGTGTTAGTAGTACTAACTTACAACAGCATTCTTTTTTTGCACTGTTTCAGTTGCACAAATTCCTCAGTAAACTCACCAATACGTCACCGTGGCGTTTCTGGATGTTGTTGATAAACGGCTTTCGCTTTGCATAGTAGAGCTTTAACTTGAACTTACAGATGTAGCGACAAACTGTATTTAGTGACAGTGGTTTTCTGAAGTGTTCCTGAGCCCATGTGGTGATATCCTTTAGAGATTGATGTCGGTTTTTGATACAGTGCCGTCTGAGGGATCGAAGGTCACGGTCATTCAATGTTGGTTTCCGGCCAAGCCGCTTACGTGGAGTGATTTCTCCAGATTCTCTGAACCTTTTGATGATATTATGGACCGTAGATGTTGAAATCCCTAAATTCCTTGCAATTGCACTTTGAGAAACATTGTTCTTAAACTTTTTGACTATTTGCTCACGCAGTTGTGGACAAAGGGGTGTACCTCGCCCCATCCTTTCTTGTGAAAGATTGAGCATTTTTTGGGAAGCTGTTTTTATACCCAATCATGGCACCCACCTGTTCCCAATTAGCCTGCACACCTGTGGGATGTTCCAAATAAGTGTTTGATGAGCATTCTTCAACTTTATCAGTATTTATTGCCACCTTTCCCAACTTCTTTATCACGTGTTGCTGGCATCAAATTCTAAAGTTAATGATTATTTGCAACAACAAAAAAAAAGTTTATTAGTTTGAACATCAAATATGTTGTCTTTGTAGCATGTTCAACTGAATATGGGTGGAAAATGATTTGCAAATCATTGTATTCCGTTTATATTTACATCTAACACAATTTCCCAACTCATATGGAAACGGGGTTTCTACATCACTCGTTCTATAATATGTTTGGATTGTGTGTTGTATTTTCATGGTATAGTAAAATGTATCGAGTTAGTCCAAATAATTGTGCACTGTAGCAAAATTAAATCATACTATTCTGCTTGAAAAAAAAATGGCTGTACAGGTTAATAAGATCAACATTTCCATTCACACTGGCCTAGAAGAATTTAGAGGCATGGGCCTCTTTGCTTTTTCCACATCTTGGCTTGCACAAACCATTAATAATGGGTGGTCAAGTTGTACATTAAAGTTAAAGTTAAAGTACCAATGATTGTCACACACACACTAGGTGTGGCGAATTTATTCTCTGCATTTGACCCATCACCCTTGATCACCCCATGGGAGGTGAGGGGAGCAGTGGGCAGCAGCGGTGGCTGCGCCCGGGAATCATTTTGGTGATTTAACCCCCAATTCCAACCCTTGATGCTGAGTGCCAAGCAGGGAGGTAATGGGTCCCATTTTTATAGTCTTTGGTATGACTCGGCCGGGATTTGAACTCCCAACCTACCGATTTCAGGACGGACACTCTAACCACTAGGCCACTGAGTAGGTTATCATTATAACAACGACATAATAATTCCATAACATTGGGAGGAGCTGATATTCTGTTCACTCGCCTACAATTATAGTAAATGTCTTCCTAATTCCGGAAGGCCGAACAAATAGAAACAAAGCACAATATGCTTTACCAAAGAGCGAGAAGAAACTTTTTGTGAAATTAGTTGGCATGAAACATGAATGAACAAGATACTAAGAAATTTAAATATGCAGAATTGATTTATGTTGACAGTTTGTAGTTATCCACCTGTTGTGAGTCATTCAGACACGTGTCTAAGATGAATATATACCAAAGATGAAAAAAAACAGATGCATTTCTTCCAAACACAATGTATGTTGAATTAAGCAACTTTTTTTTCTGTCAACTAAAACTACCATTATTATCACTGCCAAGCACAAAGCATGTGATTAAACACCTCCACAATCAAAATGCTACTTAAATCCTGGTCAATTAACCACTGGTACTGACTGTTTTTTCAGTGAACTTTTGTCAACAGTTCCTTAATCTACTGCCATTCGACTTCTTTTAAAAGGGGAACTGCACTTTTTTGGGAATTTTGCCTATCGTTCACAATCATTATGAAAGACATGACGACGGATACATTTTTTTTCCAATTCATTCTAAAAATTAAATAAACGTAAAGAAAAGTCTGCTTATAGCCAATGGAAGCTCTACTATTCCACCCATAAAATCTGATAAATAGCCATTCAAAAAGCGCCAACAATACTCAATTTACATTTCGTGACTTGAATATTAACCAAGTATTAGTGATGTTGTTAATATAAGCGCGAACGCAGACAAACTATTCATAGCGGCACCCTGATCACATGCGTGTGTTCCCTGTTTCCATCATCGAGTGGTCTACTGCTTCCACGCTCCCTTTAAGTTTATCGTAGATCATAAATCATGCCTCTCACCTGAAAAGTAGATGGCTAAGAATATAATCCAACAAGTTGGGACACTTTGACAGCCATTTAGGACCTGGCGAGGGTCACCATTTTGTGAACAAATGTGTGAGCAAATTATTGAACAGTTTAAGAACAACATTTCTCAACGAACAATTGCAAGGAATTTAGGGATTTCACCATCTACGGTCCGTAATATTATCAAAAGGTTCAGAGAATCTGCGTAAAGTCACTGCACGCAAGCGGCAAGGCCGAAAAAAACAACATTAAATGCCTGTGACCTTCGATCCCTCAGGCGTTACTGCATCAAAAACTGACATCAGTGTGTAAAGGATATCACCACATGGGCTCAGGAACACTTCAGAAAACCACTGTCAGTAACTACAGTTTGTCGCTACATATGTAAGTGCAAGTTAAAACTTCTACAATGCAAAGCGAAAGCCATTTATCAACAACACCCAGAAACGCTGCCGGCTTTGCTGGGCCCGAGCTCATCTAAGATGGACTGATGCAAAATGGAAAAGTGTTCTGTGGTCTGACAAGTCCACATTTCAAATTGTTTTTGGAAACAGTGAATGTCGTGTCCTCCGGACCAAAGAGGAAAAGAACCATCTGGATTGTTATAGCATCTGTGATGGTATGGGGGTGTATTAGTGCGCAAGGCATGGGTAACTTACACATATGTGAAGGCACCATTAATGCTGAAAGGTACATACAGGTTTTGGAGAAACATATGTTGCCATCCAAGCAACGTCTTTTTCATGGACGCCCCTGCTTATTTCATTCAGCAAGACATTGCCAAACCACGTGATACAACAGCGTGGCTTCGTAGTAAAAGAGTGTGGATACTAGACTGGCCGGCCTGTAGTCCAGACCTGTCTCCCATTGAAAATGTGTGACGCATTATGAAGCCTAAAATACCACAACGGAGACCTCGGACTGTTGAACAACTTAAACTGTACATCACGTTTACTGAATGTTGTTAAAAGGAAAGGCCATGTAACACAGTGGTAAAAATGCCATGTGTCAACTTTTTTGCAATGTGTTGCTGCCATTAAATTCTAAGTTAATGTATATTTGCAAAAAAAAAAAAATTAAGTTTCTCACTTTGAACATTAAATATCTTGTCTTTGAAGTCTATTCAATTGAATATAAGTTGAAAATTATTTGCAAATCATTGTATTCTGTTTGTATTTACGATTTACACAACATGCCAACTTCACTGGTTTTTGGTTTTGTAATTGTAATTGTAGGTTATTTATTTCCTTTATTGTTAAAATACTAATGTGAAAAAAGTCGATTTGCATGAAGGTTGTCTGTAGCCTGTGCAGTTTCATTGTGTCATAAAGTTTCTTAGGTAACAGAAAATTCAAAATGATGATCTCATTGTCAAAGCACTGGAATAAGATACCAAAGTATGGAATGTTTACCATGAAAACACAACCCAGATGAAATTATAATAATAATATACAAATTTCCCACAGATAAGAGTATAAATTGGTGAACATCTGAATTATTCCAGTTGCCAGTGATTATATCCTTTATAACTTCTGAAGAAATTCTATAAAAATAAATATAACAACGAGCCAGTCTTTTGAAGATCCAGCTCCCTTTAGAGAGCCATAAATCCCATTGAACCTTTTAAAGCAAATACAACAAAAATGTCACAACAATCTTTCTAAATATACTGTATATACTGTATACAAACTCATCTATTTTGTCAAAAAACTAAAGGTTGTTTGTAGCTCATGGCGCATGTAATAGCAGTTATTGGCTGACCCGGGGGAACTAATGGATCCATGTCTACACGTATTAGTTACATTTATAACAGTGTGCAACAATGTTTCCCTTCCGAATGTCAAGGAGACTCAACTGAAACTGTTTATACAGACACCAATGCACTATGCCACACTCTCTAATAGGTCAAAATATGTTTTCCTGGCTTTGGGGCACTGAGTGAGCCAAAGGTAGACCAATGACAGACTTGAGATGAAGCCAAAGTGCTGTGGGTGTAATGTGACCTGCTGACAAGTTCAGTCAAAGTCATTTAGCACCGCCAACACAGAAGAGGCTTGATTTGATGAGATATGTTGCACATTGTTTGTCTACAATCTTTTTTGTAGCAATCACTCTCTCGAAGTTCCCAGACTTGTCAAACATTTGTTATATTTACATATTTTTCTGGCTAGCATCCTACAATAAGTAGATACAGCTAGGATTTGTGTGGAAATGTGGCTACAGAGGCCATGTGAAGTGAAGTGAATTATATTTATATAGCGCTTTTCTCTAGTGACTCAAAGCGCTTTACATAGTGAAACCCATTATCTAAGTTAAATTTAAACCAGTGTGGATGGCAACGGAAGCAGGTGGGTAAAGTATCTTGCCCAAGGACTAAGATGGCGGAAGCGGGGATCGAACCTGCAACCCTCAAGTTGCTGGCACGGCCACTCTACCAACCGAGCCACGCTGCCCCACATTAAGTGTACATGCATCTAAGTAATTAAGATTGAAGAGAAACCCATCTTCTTATCAATGAATACATCAGAAGCTAAGATTGACCACCGAGTTGCACTAAAAGGGACTTTTTTTTAAATTGTAGAATGACTGCACCTCACAACACACAATGCAAAGTCCATAAAGGAATGCTTGGGTAAACCTGACAAGAAACTGATATTATTATGAAACAACAGATTAACCTATAGTCGTGGTCAAAAGTTTACATACACTTGTAAAGAACATTTTTGTTTCATCTGACCATAGAACTTTCCTCCAGGTCTTATCTTTGTCCATGTGATGTCAGATAAAACAAAAATTGAGCTGTTTGGCCACAATACCCAGCAATAGGTTTGGAGGAGAAAAGGTGAGGCTTTTAATCCCAGGAACACCACACCTACCGTCAAGCATGGTGGTGGTAGTATTATGCTCTGGGCCTGTTTTGCTGCCAATAGAACTTGTGCTTTACAGAGAATACATGGGACAATGAAAAAGGAAGATTACCTCCAAAAATTCTTCAGGACAACCTAAAATCATCAGCCCGGAGGTTGGGTCTTTGGGTGTTCCAACAGGACAATGACCCCAAACACACGTCAAAAGTGGTAAAGGAATGGCTAAATCAGGCTAGAATTAAGGTTTTAGAATGGCCTTCCCAAAGTCCTGACTTAAACGTGTGGACAATGCTGAAGAAACAAGTCCATGTCAGAAAGCCAACAAATTTAGCTGAACTGCACCAATTTTGTCAAGAGGAGTGGTCAAAAATTCAACCAGAAGCTTGTGGATGGCTACCAAAAGTGCCTTATTGCAGTGAAACTTGCCAAGGGACATGTAACCAAATGTTAACATTGCTGTATGTATACTTTTGACCCAGCAGATTTGGTCACATTTTCAGTGGACCCATAATAAAATCATAAAAGAACCAAACTTCATCAATGTTTTTTGTGACCAACAAGTATGTGCTCCAATCACTCTATCACAAAAAAATAAGAGTTGTAGAAATTATTGGAAACTCAAGACAGCCATGACATTTTGTTCTTTACCAGTGTATGTAAACCTTTGACCACGACTGTACGTATTAACAGTCATTTTGTCAGTAAAAAACCCTTGTGTAGTGTAATGAAATGATGGCAGTGTGGTTATTAAGGACTTTGTCCGGCTTTGTGTGCCATGAGTCATACAGCGTGCAATCAGGCACGCATCATTCATCATGAGGATGACTTCATTTGTTGCTTGAAGAAGCAAAGGCCTTTGACCTTTTACAAGCCGTTTAGTCTGAGTCAAATTCAGTTAAACCGTTGCACCGCAAAGAGACTGAAAAGCAGACTGTTGTCCAGGGTCAAGACTCAATTAGTTAATAGTGTTTTAAATGGCTGCGAAGACTGTGGCTATAAAACAAGTGCCCCGTTTAAAAGTATTATCCTTCCTTTGCAGTCAACAAGTCATACAAATTAGTTTCAATGCCGGATATTATTAAGATGCCATGTGACTGCATGGTCCTAAATGGAACAGAGAAATGCTTTGTGTACATTTCTAATAGATCTAATAATAGAAGTCAGATGAGCCCCGACAGAAAAATGCCTTTGTTTAATTGACTCACAATTTAGGACTCTCTGTATGCCATGACAAAGGCTCTGGTGTGACCACTCTAAGTCACTGCTAATGTATCCTGAGAGAATCATATCATCCCCTCTGCGCAAAACTGACCCACCCATCCATCATAAGACCCTGACCTGGCCCTGAGGGTGTCAGCATGATTGTCACAAGGTCCAACATGGCTCAGGTTCATGGGTGAGTATGTGGGGTAGATAGCTTTCTCTGGCAATGGAAAAATACCTGAGGCTCTGTGCTCATTCCGCATTTAATTATATCTAATTAACTTTAATAATACATAATGCAGTAATATGTGGGTTACCACAATGTATGGCAGAAATATGAAGAGCTAAACCATTCCCCAACACTTTTTTTGAAATACTGTATCCCGAAGGAGCAGATTTCCACTGAGTGACAGGGGAATGTGATTTATCCTTTAAAAGGTGCCAGTGTTTGAGTTGGGTTTGTTAGTCACATACAACAATCAGGCTTTTCAGCAGTACCACAATAGAAACACTATCTTACGTAATTTCTAGAAATGTCACCACCATACACCCCTGGGGAGATTCAGTGACGCCACATGACTTCCACTGTAAGTAGGAGAGTGACAGCATGCGATTACCAATGCATTCTCACTGCGTATCTATCGTTTTAGTTTTTTTTATCGCTATAAACTATGTGTCCTTTGTGAGTGGAAACACTGTCTTACATGTCATCAAGGAGGCATGTCACACCGCTGGCTGATAACAAGCCATACCGAAGTCACAGAAGAAGAAAAAACAAACAATGACGCTCCTATGGTGGACTCCAGCGGTGAGATTTAACAAAGATGCCCCAGCATTGTTAAAATCAAAAGTGAGGAATCACAGGGTGTGGATCATGGGACAAAGTTGGCAAAGGACTTAGCAGTATGTAAGTGGCTCATGTCACGAAAATGCCTCGCCTGAGCTTACGGAGAAAACTGCCTAGTTAGAGAAATGTATACTTTTCTTTTTCAAATGCTTGATATTTACTATTTTTTACGTTTCTAACAATATATTTGATCTACAGGAGAGACATGACACGTCTCATTTTCTGAAAGATTTTGAAATACTGTCACTGACTGTCAAACGCATAAAAAAACAGTCCTGTTTGCATACAGGCATTAGCTACGGAATCTAGCATTTCAGAAGCTCTTAACTTCCTTTTTTTATTTATTTTTTTTATTTCAGGCAATGACATAAAAAAGTACAAGGTAGACAACACATAATAATATAAATTAATATAATGCAAAAGGTAATGATGATCCAGTTTTGCCTGAAAGGAAGTGGGAAGAAGATCATTTATTAAATCCCACCCGCAGTTCTCAATTCAGTGATTAATATATTGAGTTTCAATGTTACTTTGTTTAAGGATTATAATACAAATGTTGTATCATGGTGGCATTACCACAGGTAACAATAATTATTATACTGTAACAATAATTTGTATCAACAATGTAGGAAGAATGAACAATACCAACAATGGTAATGGACAAAATTTGTCTGTAATATATATTATAAATTTGACTTGTATTATATATTTGTATAATAGTAAATAATCGATGAATAGTTTGACATTGCTTGTGTTGTAAGTCCAGTTTGTTCCATAGTTTTACTCCGCATACAGACACACAAAACCATTTACGAGTGGTTTGAACTCTCGGCAATGAGAAATATCCAAAGCCTCTCAAGTTTTGAGCCTGCACTCGTCTTATAAAAAAACTTTGTAGATTAGGCGGCAATAATTTGTTAAATGCTTTATAAGATTATTGATGTATTATATTTAACAAGATCATCACATTTGAGCAACTTTGATTGCATAAACAGATTATGAGTATGTTCTAAAAGTTCTTAAGTTATGCTCGCAATTTAAAACATAACTCAAAGCAGAGAGACACCTAGTATCACAAAATACATGTAAGTTTAGGGACTCGGGAGTTTAGGTACCAATGTATTGTCATTATCATTAGCAATGTATCGCATATCATATCGTATGATCCCGTGATCCCACCTTCAAGTTGAATATTTGTTTACATTTTCAGGCTAGGCATACTGTACATTGTCAATAATCCATGTCACGGAGGTTGTGTGAGTTTACTTTGGCTGGTGGTCTTTGGTTGGCTGTGAGGTTAGCTTTATATATTCAAATACAATGATAGTACAAACCCTAAACCCAAACTAGAATAACATTCAAAAGACCGCAGAATTCCACCAATGCCATTCTGTTAACAAACTAACTACTAAGCCAACTAACTATTTAAAATAACCAATAAATAAATAATCTAGCCATATCCTCTTCCCCTTTGCCTAAGCAAAGAGTAAACAAATACAATGTAAAAACTGTGAAAATAAGCAATGAAAAACTACTTTGAAAATGATAACTGACATAATTGTTGGTCTGATTCGGAAGAAACCCCCAGAGATTTCAGTCGGGATACGAACATTAGTTACAGAAATGGACATGAAAGCCAAGTATAATAGAAAAATAATCACTGCTCTCCAGGAGCCTTCAGCAAGGTCCTTCCATACAACATAAACCTGTTGGAATTAAAAACAAGTGGAGGGGGGGGAATTACATTCCTGCATTACAAAGGCCAAGTCAAAAACGCTTTTCCCCTTGTAAACTTTCAAATCTTGAATGTCTTTCTCAGGCAATATGCACAAACCTACACAAAGACTGGTATCTTTCCCTCATGCTGTGTAAACAGTCCTCTGTCATCAAACTGTGTTTGAAAAGTATGATTTTATAGCCAGGAAATTGCAAAGAGCAATAGCAGCTCACTGCATTCTAATAGCAATGTGATACTAATCAGACAATCCCTGGAATAAAGAAACCGAATGTGCATTTTATTACTGACAAATAGTGGCTGTTAGAAAAAAGCTTTTTAAAATGACGATTATCCCTAGACAAATTAAAGAATGGGGCTCGATAGAAATGAACAACATTTCCATACATAACTCAGCTCTATGTTATTTTATCCTTGCACACAACAACATGATTGCTGAGGGACCTTGGTTCCGAGATTAAAAAGTATGAATCAATGACCATAGAGTTTTTTATCCCCTTGCTGCTAAATTACTTGATATTTTTGCTGCTAACCTACATTATGTAATCATTACAAGCTTCAACAAATAACCTAGTACCTAGAATTGAAGATATGGAAAGTATAGTTAGTCAAAAGTACGACAAAGAACGAGGTAAGTTATTCCGAAAATAAAATAAATGACATTGTGCCTGTGAAACAAGATGAGTAAGTATGCATGATAATTATATATTCTGTAAAGGTTGTGTTCTTTGCTTGATTGATTTCAATCACTGTCAAGATCCAATTTACAGAGTGTCAATTTCTGGGAAACAGTGTATACTTTGTTCTATGGTTGCTCACCCAAATTATTCCTTCGCTTTCCGTCATGTGACAATATCAAAGAAAAATGGCCTCAACTGAACTTTTGACCTGTGTTACATAAAAGTCTTTGGTTCTTCAAGTGTGAGAGTTGCATAGATGAGAGCAAAGCTGGATTCGCTAAAGCTAATTTTCCCAAACCTGTGGAGGTTCAAAGCGCGGTGGAACAAACAAGAACGGGGGATCAGACGAGATCAAGCTAGGAAGCATCTTGTTTCAGTACCTGCCTTACTGGGATATTCTGGGCTAAACAATAGTGCAGTGTTCTGGGGTTGTAATGAGATGCGATAAAGAAGGCCACACAAAAAATACATTCAGTGTCCTGTTCTCCCTTTTCAGCATTTTCTGGGATTTAGATGTATAACTTGGTACAAAAACCCCCCACAAAATATATACACAGAAAAAGTGTAATTAAATAAAATTATAAAGTGCTGGAAGGTTGATGTCTTACAACGAGGCACCACACTACTAAATGCTTTGGGGCATAGCCACCTCACAATGAAATGTTTACTCTAAATGTAATAATATTCACCTATGGTCAATCTTTTTCTTTCATCAAATAATAAAAAACACTAAATGTCGGACGCATATCAGAATAGATCAGGTAATCCATATGCAATCGGACGCTTCCATTTGTAACTCTTCTCGGTTCATCCTCAGACTGGTATTTGGTGGTTTGGGGTTTGAAGGAACTTGTAGGAGAATAGTTGTTGTTGACAGTCAGGAAATGCCGCCATTCTTTCCACTCAGCCCACAGGCTTGGCTCAGTGTGGGTCACTCCACCAACACAGAAAAAAACAAAAGCTGATTGTTGACTCAAATATCACAGTGGCCGCTGTACACAGTTCAATGCAACACATACCAAGTCTACATGGAATTTGAATCTTACATGCAATTTGTAAAATGGCTCAGCTACCCCTCTCTTTAACTGGGCTACTTCAGATTATGCATCTCCAAAAATTATGAACAATCTATGGCAACAAAATTTGGTCATTTAATCTATATCTACACTATTATCGAAAAGCACTGTGCAATTGTGTCAGTTTCATCATGGAACGGTTTGTAGGCTAGATGCCAATAGTTAGGTCAGATATGAAAATAGCATGACATTACGCAAAACAAACCTTTGGTATTAGAGATGCAAAACGTTGCTGACGAGGCCCATCCTTTCATTCCCATTACCCAATTTGTGGTGGTAGATGTTTATGCAGGATGTGTTATGATACAAGAGTTGGCTGATTAACCGTCCTACCTGTCTCAACCTGCAGCAGCAGATGGTCTCAAAGGGGAACATTATCACCAGACCTATGTAAGCGTCAATATATACCTTGATGTTGCAGAAAAAAGACCATATATATTTTTTAACCGATTTCCGAACTCTAAATGGGTGAATTTTGGCGAATTAAACGCCTTTTTATTATTCGCTCTTGGAGCGATGATGTCACAACGTGACGACACATCGGGAAGCAATCCGCCATTTTCTCACTTTCGTCGGTGTGTTGTTGGAGGGTGTAACAACACGAACAGGGATGGATTCAAGTTGCACCAGTGGCCCAAAGATGCGAAAGTGGCAAGAAATTGGACGAAATTTGTTCAAAATACGAGGCTGTGGGGAAAGCCGACGAAATGGTCAGTCGTTTGTTCCGCACACTTTACCGACGAAAGCTATGCTACGACAGAGATGGCAAGAATGTGTGGATATCCTGCGACACTCAAAGCAGATGCTGACATCAACTCCAAAACTGGACAGATCAGCTTTCAGGAAAAGAGAGCGGATGAGGGTATGTCTACAGAATATATTAGTTGATGAAAACTTTATTCATTACTCGCGGTTTTACGTAAATTATTATACATAAACTGTGTTTACCAATAATTTAGCTTAAAAACTTTTTTTTTTTCCAATCATTCGAGTACATTCGGGTAGTCTTGTGTAATGCAGTATTTTGTGTCTATTTAGGTATGGTTAACCTGAGTGCTAAAATCGTGGAAAAATATATGTTCTTAGCGCGCCTGAAATGGGCTGTCTGCACTCTCAAAGTGCATGTTGTTGCCAAATGTATTTCTTATGCTGTAAACCTAGTTCATAGTTGTTAGTTTCCTTTAATGCCAAACAAACACATACCAATCGTTGGTTAGAAGGCGATCGCCGAATTCGTCCTCGCTTTCTCCCGTGTCGCTGGCTGTCGTGTTGTTTTCGTCGGTTTCGCTTGCATACGGTTCAAACCGATATGGCTCAATAGCTTCAGTTTCTTCTTCAATTTCGTTTTCGCTACCTGCCTCCACACTACAACCATCCGTTTCAATACATGCGTAATCTGTTGAATTGCTTAAACCGCTGAAATCCGAGTCTGAATCCGAGCTAATGTCGCTATAGCTTGCTGTTCTATGCGCCATGTTTGTTTGTCTTGGCATCACTGTGTGACGTCACAGGAAAATGGACGGGTGTATATAACGATGGTTAAAATCAGGGACTTTGAAGCTTTTTTTAGGGGTATTGCGTGATGGGTAAAATTTTGAAAAAAACTTCGAAAAATAAAATAAGCCACTGGGAACTGATTTTTAATGGTTTTAACCCTTCTGAAATTGTGATAATGTTCCCCTTTAAAGTTTGCTGCAAGAAACTGCATTACATTTTTATTTCAGTAATATTTCGCCAACCATAACTGAAACTGTACAGACAAGTAAAAAATAAATGCAAATAATTAAATACGTAAGTAAACTGAACCAAACTCTGTTTGGAATAAACAGGGAAGGATAGTCAACTAGCATGGTATCTATACGTCTCAAACAGAATGTAATAAGATGATGCAATGCTACAGCGATATCAATGCAGAGTGAACACAAACATAAATAGGGTGAATCAGATAGGCACTTTATGAAGTATGCTCTCGCGTGGGCAACATCCACAACTGCGTATCTCTTTCGGATCTGAAGTATGTGACCACAAACACACAAACATGAACCTGCTACTGACTGACAGACTGCCTAAGCCACTTAATTTATAGCCAGAGCTGGTTTTCCCAGCATGAATACAATACGATTACTTTAGTATTTCATATTAAATAGCTTTTTGAAAGTATGTTTTGTGTAGGGAACTTTCTAATATCTACTGCGGCCCGCAAACCTCGAGTGACTGAGCCACTGTGAAAGCAGCACTTTAGAATTATTGATCCACTTGAGAGACACATGCGCGCATGCACACACACACTCTTACACAAACTATGCGCACTCAGATCGAGTATCTGCCAACATAATGCAACTCTGCAGACATGGGTGTGGTATTTCCATCAGTCCATCTGCGGACCTGATGTGAGGACACTGAACGACGTGCCTTATTAACTGAAAACATTCACTCCTAAAATCAGAAACTGATTTAGGCAAAAGATAAAACCAAAACAGCATGGAAGGTCTAGGGCAGGCCAATTCAACGGGCGGGCCACATTCTGCCCGCCAAAGCTTTTCATTTCGCCCGCCGAACATCACCTAAATAGGCTTAATGAAACCATTCAAACGTGGTTTGCTCTTGTATGCAGTATTCCCGCCACCCACAGTGGGCAACAGCATGGTATATGTATCACAATGAAGCAGCTGTGGGGTGAGCAGAAGAAGACTACTCATTCAACCCTGAAAAAAAATCAAAAATAAATTGCGAAAATCTGACTTAACAACGACTGGACAACAAAGTATGTATGTTCTGCCCCCGGGCATGTGCTCGGGTCATTGTTTCCTGTCAAACCTTATAAGCGACACAGTGTTTCAGACAAGCAGCAACAACGGTGGGAATCCACAAAAGTTGCTCAAAACTTTGTAAGTAGATAGTGTGCATTAAGATATTTTGTTTGCTTTGAATTGAAATTTCTGACTTCGTAATGTATTTTGTATTCGTGGTCGTGTTGTTTTTTTGTCTGAGAGATCTCTGGCGATCAAAGCTCGTTTATTACACATAGCGCTAAATTTGACCAGTAGAGGGCGATAACACTACACCTTAAGTTTAATTGTGATGAGTCACAGACATTGTGTGCAATGATTGATGTGGATGTTGTTTAATTTCTCAATGAATAAACATTTGTAGTTTATTGTGTGAATTTATTAACACTAAAGCTTCTATTTTATTTATGTAAAATACATAATGGACGTTATACTTTTGTAATGTGTATGTTATGTTTATATTTTCAGTCTTACAAACCTTAAGTAAAGAAAGAAGTGTAAGTACATAAAACTGAGGAAGGAAAATAATTCAAAAGAAGGAACATCAATCCTCAACAAAACTTCTGGAGCTTCCGTTTCTTCAAGACGTTAACTATCTGTCTAGCTGCACACACTGGAATCGAGTAACAAGGTAAGAATAATGAATTTATTGACAGTGCAGTGTGAAAGCCGATGTGTTTACTTTGTAGTTAAGTAAACACAGTCTCAAAGGAATATAACCAATGGAGGTGCTTTCAGACGAAACATCCCCATTTCGATGAAACTGCGGGCCTCTTCAGTATGTAGAGGCTCGCAGTATGTAGTTGGTCTAGGGTCCATGCTTTCCCTTTTGCAAAAACATTGATTGTGGTGAATATCTGCTTAAAATGGTTACTTCCTGCTCGTCTATCCTACAATGTTTGATGTGGATTTTGTTTAATTTCTATATGCGTAAAGATTTGTCGAAAGGTTTACGCAAATCTTGCGTATAGTACCTATAAAAAAAACAATAACATCACTTTTGGGTCCAATTGGGTTAAAGTACAAACACCAAATATGTTGAATTAAATTTGAAAGGTAAAGTGTGAAAGAAAAAATATTTGACCTAAAAATATGTAATCATCAAATCAATTCACAGATTTCAAACATCAAACACTTCAACTACAAAACAGTGCAACAATATACAGACAGTTTTTTCTGACAGTTGTTGTTGGACAACCCTGACAGAACTTTTGTTGACATCTTCGGACCTCACAAAGACGATGTTGTGTTTAAGAGGTTTTGCAGGCCTGTAAACTCTGCTGATGTAATCACTAGCACACTTGCTTCACATGCCACACTCCCACATACATATCCTCTGCTCGAACGGCCAAGCAGTAATAATGTCAGGTTAAAGTACTTTGAAAATGGGATGAATTACTTCAGAGGGAGTCAGTACCATACTTTGTATCAGTCACCATACATGATTTCCAGATGAACAGCAAGATAGAATTAAGATATACGTGAGCCCTGCATTCAGAAACTCCACCTTTAACTAAGCTCTGTGCTCGGATCACGATGGAAGGTTGAATGATCCAGCATGTAGATGTCTTCGACAACTGCTATACAAATGCGCTCAATCATCAGGAACTCATGTCTATCTTTCAGAGCAAACAATGACCGTACTGCTGCTTCAAGCTTGTGTCAATATGTACTTTATATTTACAGTGCCAGCTAGTACCCGCTGTATCAGATCTATTTCCTCCCTCCTCTTGCATTTGAATTTCCTCAATATACCTCTCAACCAGAACTACACATTACTAAATGAGATGATTATATGATAACAAAACCTTGTTGGCAAGATGTTAGTCTGCTTCTGGACTACTTTCAGCAAGGCACTACGTAGGCAGATTTGCATACAGACGTAATGATCCCATTTTATGAAAGCCAATACAGATAGGGAATTCATATCATTGGAATAGAGCTGAACTCCCTGTGGATGGTTGCTTCTCTGAACAAACAGCTGGCCATCACAGATAATGCCAGCCACCCTCTGCAGGTTGTCATCAGTGCGCAATAAAGTCTGTTCAGTGACAGTCACCAACAGACTTTAAAACTCCATTACCTGTCCACTCTGTGTGCTGCGCTGTTATTACCCTGTCCTGTATACTGTGTACGACATTGCTGCTATTGTAATTCTAATTCCCCACATACAGTATAGGTTGTCAATAAAGTCCTATATAATCAAATTAAATCATATCTATAATTTTAGATGATCTGAAGCAAATAATAATATTTACACTTCAGTGGGTAACTGAACATGGTGAAATTGTAATTTATTTTAAGGGTAGTGACACAGGGGTTAGTGCTTGTGCGTCACAATACGAAGGTTCAGGGTTCGATCCCCGGGCTCGGGGTCTTTCTGTGTGGAGTTTGCATGTTGTTCCCGTGATTGTGTAGGTTCCGTCCGGGTTCTTCCCAGCTCCAAAGAAATGCACCTGGGGATAGGTTGATTGGCAACACTAAATTGGCCCGAGTGTGTGAATGTCTGTCTATCTGTTGGCCCTACGATGAGGTGGCGACTTGTCCAGGGTGTACCCTGCCTTCCGCCCGAGTGCTGCTGGGATAGGCTCCCGCAACCCCGACAGGGACAAGCGGTAGAAAATGGATGGATGGATTGCGCCATTGCATTCGAAAACACTAATTCTCTTTTTACCAGGAATACATTTCATAAAAGCTCTATTTTCTCCCTTTTCCCCCATTAGACATGGGAATGTAGTCCATTTTTGAACTGCTGGTCAATGAGCACAATACTTTTCATCACGGAAAAACCTGATGGTAGCAAATGTTACTAGACTGAACCATCGCAAATGGCTTGGGACTTCACGATGTCTCATAAGTCACAATTTGGGTTGCAAAAATATGAACATTTCATATCACAGTTATTGTGACCAAAATTAGCACTGTTATTATTATCGTGGTATTGTTGAACGTGCTCATAAAGTAATTACAGTTACCACACCCACACTGAAATATTTTGATCAAGTTATATTTTTCAGATTACTAAAATAACTAGACACACTGATAGAACACTATTTTGCATGTTTTGTGTTTCTTTGGCTTCATAAATAGTGTTTTAGTCTTAAAATTTTACATGTTGTAATGTCTAAGCTTTTATTGCTTTAAAATATTGGTTTGTACTGTAGCACTTTAAGTTTTATTTAAATGAAAAGTGCGCAACAAATAAAATCTATTTGTATTATTTATTATTTCAGGTGGGCGTTGTTTCCTACTCTGTTCAGCCGTCCTTGAACGGACGAACAGAGAGCACAGCTTGCATGTACGTGTACAATTGAACAAGTTGGAAGTTTTACCACGGTTATCATTATTACCGTTTATCGTTACATCCTTAGTCACGATGATAAATAGCCGCAGGCATTTCACCACAGAAGGGATAACTTCCTCCTGTACGTATATTTTCAACAATCTCGTTTCACTAACAGAGCAAGATTGTTGCTAATTGTTGTTACAGATCAGGCAGTGCTGGGCTAAGCCTTTCCCAGTTTCTCAAATGAACACATACCAGCCAAGAGCACACAAGATGAGAGGGGATGGATGATAACAGTGAAAAACCAGACGCAGTGATTGTATGTAAGAATAACACAACCGGTTCTACAGAAGTTCTAACTAGATTTAGAAGAAATAGTGATATTTAGACAGGCTTACAATATCTACAGTGGTGTTTAAAGCACATTTGCACAAGAATTGTATATTAGAAACAGGACTATGTGTTTATTTGCATTTTCCCATGGAGACAATGTCTTTAAAATTATTTTCATTCACCCTGCTGGAGCTACAAAAATGCTAAAAGATGCCATGCCTGTCTGCTTGTTGTACTGCTCTTATTCATTGGCCTATATTCAACTCACTTCTTGGTATATATTTAGGTTGAGAACTGAATGGGAGGAATGTGTGTCTATAAATGTACAGTTTGTTTTTAATTTACAAGCAAACGGTATTTGTTTGCCATATTCTTGTTTTCTGTTAAGGTTATTATTTAAATTATATCCGTAATTATTACTTTGCGTTGTCAGAGCATACATACTGTAGTATTTTATTTGTATGTATATTAATAGGTTAAAAACCTATTAATATACTTTAAATGTTATAAACAAACTAGGGATGTAACAGTATGGAAATTTCATATCATTGTTATTGTGACCAAACTTATCACGTTATTATTATCATCGCAGTATTGTTAAATATGTTCAAAATGAACTTATATACACACACTGAAATCTTTAGATTTGTTTAAATATGTACACATAAATGGACCCACTTTTAAAAAGCGTACTATTTTGCTTGCTTTACTGATAAGTGTTCTGGCAGGCGTTGTGATGTTTTACTGTGTTCAGCGGTCATTGAACGCACCAAAAAAACACCTCCTCCTTCGAGTTTAATTTGATCACTCTGTTCTAAAAGAGCACAACTTGTTGGTACAATATGCACACAATTGAATAGCTTAGTTACTCAGACAGTAATGTGTTTATACAAGTTTAGATTAGGGTATGTTTTTTCTTAGTGGGAAAAGACGTTAATGTCGCTTGTATTCATGTAAACGTTTAAGCTAACGAGCTAGTGCCAGTCCCTTGGTGCGTTTCCCAAAGTGCAGGTACTAATCACGGTATTTTCGCAATTTTTTAATTTAAAACAGTAATACTAACCGTTGAAAGTTTTACCGCAGTAATCACTGATACAGTTTATCGTTACATCCCTGTAACAAACCCGTCCATTTTATTTCACTTCTCCGGATCTAAGTCGTGAGTGCAACAGTCTAGGGAGACAGACAAGTTTATAAAATACAGCAGTATACTGTATGCTCTTTTCCAAAAAGCTTTGATTTAAGATGTCAATGAATGTTCTCATTCATCCAGGTTATTGTAATCTCAGGGCATTCAATCGATCGCAACTGGACTGTTTGGTTTGTCTTAGAAGATGTTTCGCCTCTCGTCCGAGTAGGCTTCATCAGTTCATGCGCATAGACTTAGATTGGTCAGAACTATTCTTAGACTTAGATTGGTCTGATCTGACAAGTTGTGGTCTGATCTGATCTAGTCTTAGACTTAGATTGGTCTGATTTGACCAATCTATGTCTAAAATGAGATTTGACCAATCTAAGTCTATGAGCATGAACTGATGAAGCCTACTCGGATGAGCGGCAAAACGTCTTCTAAGACAAACCAAACAGTTCAGTTGTGATTGACTGAATGCCTTGAGATCTTTGATTTAAGCTTTGCCATACAGTATACGTTGTTACATTTGTAGTACACAATCTTGAGTCACTTGCGAAGAACGGTCAATAAAGCAATGTGGACGAAGAAATGTGTCTTTTCTTTCTTGTACTCTATAGAACATTTAGTTGTTGGTAAATCCTTTAATTACCAGAGAAAAAAACATGTTCACAGAAAACACACATCAGTCATGTGGGTGCTCTGCAAAAGCTAAGACATTAAACAAATGTTCACAAATCTGTTAGTTTGGACTGAAACTGTGCGTCCTGGGAGATGGAGTCTAAGGTAACCTCTGACCTCAGCTGCAAAGATTGGTGTGACCTCCTTGTCATTAGCCAGCGCCCAGGTCATATTGGTAAAGCTCTTTCCACACACACTTAACTATAGTGATACAAAGTGGGAACAGGTGGTTTTATCACCAGCACGCCCATATGTAGGCCACATGTCAAGCATTAGCTGTGCGCTGCTGCTAAGGGGAGCCCATTCAAGCCAGGTGAGGTTAGTGACTTAGCACATCCACGATGCTAACGCTAAGCCACATGGTCAAAGGCAAAAAGAAGGTCAATCCTATTAGATAGAGCTAGAGACACAAACATAGGGCCTCAGTTCAATCCTGTGCCAATCCAAGAATATCCGAGCTTTACTTCAGGCACTCTGTCTCGCATGAACCACAAATGTGCTGCATGAGAAGGCTAACAACTCTCTTACTTTTTACACTTAGCTATAAATGAATGTTTTACACATTGACTAGAATAAAGGGATTGGTTATACATTCTACTGACTGTAAACATCAGTTCTTCCCCAACATTGACTTTTGTATGTTGTATGTCAAGGTACCTTCTTATTTAGAGATGTCATGCTCGATTTTAATTACCACATTAAGTTGCAGGATCACATGAAATGTACCGTATGTCCGTCATGAAACATGCAAACAGATGTAAGTTCTACAGTCACAATGTGTCTAGTCGTCTCTTTACAAGTAGACCACAACACAGGAACACCAGTCTGTTTTTCTGACTTGCCTCACTGCTGTGCTAGTGGTCTTCTAACATGACAGGGCACACAGTTTGTGACATCGTCATTGTGTGGTTAAGCCTCCCGTCAGTTCCTCCGTATTTAAAGTATGAGGTCAGTGTTTACTAAGTAAATGCACTAAGATCTGAAAACTAGAGGCTGTAAAAAATCTTAATGGATCCCATGTCACCATTTCAAAACATTGTGTTACTAAGCTTAAATAACAAACTAGTGCACAGAGGTCTACAATCTTTTTTGCAACAGGGACCGGTTTAATGTAGGCATTGTTTTCACAGGCCGGCCTTCCACGTGTGGCAGATAATCGCAGCAAAAATAAGTGCATGAAAATGACAACGCTGAATTAGTGGGAGCCCTTGGCTTGTTTTTTAGCCATGACATGGCCCCCAGCAGGTTGATGATACAGTATACCATGGGTTCTTAACCTTTTTGACCCCGGGGACCAACATTTTCACTACAGAGGACCTCGGTCCACTCAAATATTAACACTGAATTAGTAATAATACTCTTGATTTGAATCGCATTCAATAATTATATCTAATAGGTTACATGTCCCTTGGCAAGTTTCACTGCAATAAGGCGCTTTTGGTAGCAATCCACAAGCTTCTGGTTGAATTTTTGACCACTCTAGACAAAATTGGTGCAGTTCAGCTAAATTTGTTGGTTTTCTGACATGGACTTGTTCCTTCAGCATTGTCCACACATTTAAGTCAGGACTTTGGGAAAGCCATTCTAAAACCTTATTCTAGCCTGATTTAGCCATTCCTTTACCACTTTTGACGTGTGTTTGGGGTCACTGTCCTGTTGGACCACCCAACTACGCCCAAGACCCAACCTTCGGGCTGATGATTTTAGGCTGTCTTGAAGAATTTGGAGGTAATCCTCCTTTTTCATCGTCCTATGTACTCTCTGTAAAGCACCAGTTCCATTGGCAGCAAAACAGGCCTGGAGCTCCACCATGCTTTACGGTAGGAATGGTGTTCCTGGGATTAAAGGCCTCACCTTTTCTCCTCCAAACATATTGGTGGGTATTGTGGCCAAACAGCTCAATTTGTGTTTCATCTGACATCACATGGACAAGGATAAGACCTTCTGGGGGAAAGTTTTGTGGTCAGATGAAACGATCAGGCTAGAATTAAGGTTTTAGAATGGCCTTCCCAAAGTCCTGATTTAAACGTGTGGACAATGCTGAAGAAACAAGTCCATGTCAGAAAACCAACAAATTTAGCTGAACTGCACCAATTTTGTCAAGAGGAGTGGTCAATAATTCAACCAGAAGCTTGTGGATGGCTACCAAGAGCGCCTTATTGCAGTGAAACTTGCCAAGGGACATGTACCCAAATATTAACATTTCAGTGCCCTCGCAGATAACTCCCGGGATTAATATTCTCCGATTTTCACCCTTACAATAATAATAAGGGCGTGCCATGATGGTACAGCATTTGGCGTCCTCTACAATCTGTATTACCAGCGTGCCAGCCCAGCCTTTTGTTATATGCATCTTCTGCTTGCACACGTAAGTGACAGCAAGCCATACTTGGTCAACAGCCACACAGGTTACACTGATGGTGGCCATAACAAACAACTTTAACACTCTTACTAATAATGCGCCACACTTTCAACCAAAACCAAACAAGAATGACAAACACATTTCGGGAGAACATCTGCACCTTAACACAACATAAACACAACAGAACAAATACCCAGAATCCCATGCAGCCCTGACTCTTCCGGGCTACATTATACACCCCTGCTACCACCAAACCCCGCCTCCACCCCAACCCTGCTCCCTCACACATCAACCCTCCTCTGTGCGTCGGTTGAGGTGGGCGGGGTTTGGTAGCGGGTGTGTATAATGTAGCCCGGAAGAGTTAGGGCTGCATGGGATTCTGGGTATTTGTTCTGTTGTGTTTATGTTGTGTTACGGTGCAGATGTTCTCCCGAAATGTGTTTGTCATTCTTGTTTGGTGTGGGTTCACAGTGTGGCGCTTTATTAGTAAGAGTGTAAAAGTTTTTTATACCGCCACCGTTAGTGTAACCTGTGTGTTTGTTGACCAAGTATGCCTTGCTGTCACTTACGTGAGCAAGCAGAAGCCCCATACCACGTGTGGCTGGGCCGGCACGCTGGTTGTAGTGGGCGCTAAATGCTGTACCATCACGGCATGTTTGAGAGAATACTTGTCCTGATATTTGTAGTCTGCCGGAAAAATCAGGAGGGTTGACAAGTATGACGCTGTCAAGCGCCATTCATATAAAACCCGCGGACCGCGCTAACATTCAATTTTCATACTAAGGTGTGGGCCGCGTGTCTGAGACCCCTGGTTTATACATAGCACAAAGCAAAAAAAAAACTTTGTATGCAGTGTTATTTCATTTTAAATTTCAAAAGATTTATGTGGCTCCCATTGTTTTCTTTAATTTGTGAAACTGGTCAAAATGGCTCTTTGACTGGTAAAGGTTGCCGACCCCTGCCCTATGGTTAAGAAACACTACTATATACCATCAACTTGAAGGGGACTGCAGATGCAAATGAACTTTTGGCTACATTCTGGCACATTGACATTTTATATGCTTATTAATGTGCATTGTACCATCATGTAACAAAGATATAACAAATACAACAAATGGCAATTTCCTCTCTGTTTTATTATACATCTTTGAACAACCTTAGTGGTGTATGGAGTGGAACAGGCGAAAGGTAAGTCGAAGAAAATGCAGTTGTTTATTAATGATTCAATGTTTCTGTGCGACCCGGTAGAAAATGCATCACTGACCTGTACCGATAGCCGGTGGTTGGGGATCACTGCTTTAGATAGTAGCAAAATTAGCATAACAGCTTAAATGTGTTCTTTTGAAGGAACAATATCTAGTCAGGCTAATGACTATAGGCCAGGGCTATTCAACTAAATTGTTTCGGGGCTATATTTACAAAAAAAACTAAGGACCGGGGGGCCGAATGTCTCCCTTAACTATTAGTCTTATTTTGTATATTCAGGAGAACCAGCGTGCTCTGCAGTAGACATTACATTTTGGTCAATTGATTTTGCTGCAGATCTTCTGCAAAAAAGCGAGTTAAAGTCTTTAGTGTTTTAACTAGCCAGTGTTAGTCAAACTCTCACAAGTTTTTTGAAACAGTTGAATATCCCAAATGGAAAAAAAGAGGACCTAAAATGGAACCTTGACCACCACTTGCATAACTAAAGAAGTTAAATAAATGACTATTGATTCTATCTGACGTAAACAAGCTACAGCAACACCTTAGTTACATATATCACATTACAAAAAATATTTGTCATTGCCAAAAAGGAGAGGACTTAAAGGGGTGCCTTGAGGAATGCCTCAGTTATACAAATAACAAGTTTGGACCCCAGTATTTAAAGTTTGCTAGCTAGGTTAAAATATCAATGCAAGGATTTGCCAGTGTGTTTACAGTTGTCCAAATTCTTCCATACAACTGTCACACTCTAATATTTTTTAGGAATTTGTTGCAAGAATGTTTATCTCCCAAATTTAGAGCTGAACTCGGGGGCCGCCAGTTGAAAAGCCTTGCTATAGGCTGTAAATGACGCCAATATTTTTACGAAAGCAATGCATCAAAATGGAATTTTACTGCAAACAGATTTGGTGCAACAACCATGCCAGAGAACCAAGCCGTCTTTGTCCATCTATTTTTTGGCTGGCGTACTGCTACAGGTGTAGTTAGGCAGGTGGTCAAGTTTGACATTCAGACCAGATAGTATGTGTGTGAACTGTGTGTACATACAAGGATGCTCGCACGTGTCCGTGCACCTGCAAACTGTGGTATGCCACAGCATAAAACCAGCATCTGTGAGTGGAGACAATCAGCCACATTGTCAAGCGACTTGGCCGCAGTAGAGGGAAAGTCACATAGGGGATGAGGAAGCTCCAGGGATAGCCAGATTTTTTTATTAATTTAACATACAAAATATAACATGTTTCAATTACATCATCACAGAAGTTCTAGAATGCTATTTAAAATACTAGGTTAAAAGTTCATAAATACCACATGGAGAGGAGTGGGCGGATCAATCCAAATATCAATAGTATCAATACCAAGAAACATTTCAGTATCGGATCAATAGTAGCATGATGAGAAGGATATTATTCAGTTCTTTTGAGTGTTTATTCTCGCAAATATCTGTGTTGTTGTCGTGTTGTTCATATTGTTACAATTGTTATTGTTATGTGTATTTGTTGTTATATAATTTACAAACTCAGGGAATAGGTTCCTGGACACAAGGGGGCTTTGAGAAAAAGCCAAAGGATTTGAATTACATGTTTGCTTTGTTTATTTATTTGGCATGAATTACTCTAATTTGCTCAAAGAGTTGTTTGGAATGAAAGGTGATAATTAGTTTCAATATATTGTTTTATATTGTTATATTTTGAATATTGTTTAATTGTTCACAAATGAGTTGTTTAAAAAAAAATGTAGGTTTGCATTAGGGCTGCAGCTATCGATCATTTTAGTAATAAGTAATCTATTGATTATTTTTTTTGATTAATCAAGTCATCAGATAACGTACACGTAATGGTCTTAATGCAGGGAAAATCATTTTAATACCTGCTCAGTGGCCTACTGGTTAGAGTACCCGCCCTGAGACAGGAAGGTCGTGAGTTCAAACCCCGGCCGAGTCATACCAAAGACTATAAAAATGGGACCCATTGCCTCCCTGCTTGGCACTCAGCATCAAGGGTTGGAACTGGGGGTTAAATCACCAAATGATTCCTGAGCGCAGCCACCGCTGCTGCTCACTGCTCCCCTCACCTACCAGGCGGTGAACATGGGGATGGGTCAAATACAGAGGACAAATTTCACCACACCTAGTGTGAATATCGTTGGGACTTTAACTTTTTAACTTGAAAAAATACAAATAGATTGTTCTGCTTGCCATAACCTTCATTGGTTCTTACTAAGAAATACACAATATCAAAATGGAAATTGCACTTTTAAAATGTGTGCATTGATAACTTTTTTTTTTTAATAATAGTGTTAGCTGTTCGCCGCCACACAGATCACAGCACCCACACCACTATGCTAATGTGCGTTCTATTGCAGTAGCCGTTTGGAAACTATATCTGTACATTTACAGTTCCAGGCACTCAGTTACACTCTTTAAATAATTAATCAAAGCATCAGAATATAAATCATAGCTTTTTTTCTAATCGAATTAATCTATTAATCTTTTTGGGGCGAGTTTGCATAAAATATGTGTTTTTTTAAATAATCATACTCATGACCAACGCATTAAAGTTAAAATCAAAAAATCATTCAACAATAAAGTAAAAAGTAGCAGTATCACTGTATTAACTTGGTATCAAATCGATCTGCAGTATTACCCAGCCCTAATGGAAAGAGATTTAGGTTCAGAAACGGTATAGTTATTCAACTACACTACTCTTGATGCAAACATTTGTGAGTGAGTCAAATATTTGGTACACAGTTCAGGCATCCTGCTATAATCAGTGCAATATACACCTTGCATATTCCAGGGAGTGGAGCCCATTTGCTGAAATCTCTGGTTAAGTATTTGAACTTATGTACCTCACTTTGTAGACGAGAACCACACCAACTAAGCCTTCAGCGATGTAATGGTATAAGTAAAAAGACATTGCATATATAAATTGTGCTCAGTCACCCCCCTCACCCTCAGTATCCTAGCCAGCGGAAAACAACACTTTGCTGGCACAGGACATCTCACTTGACTCCACCCAGCTGAAGTAATACACTCTCATTGTCTGCATGTGCACGGATGTGGTAGTGAAGGACATGATGAAACAGCTGACCTGTGTAAAGTACCCTGGAATGTTTCTGTTGACTGAGACCATGTGGAGCACATCAGGATCTCCACAATTCTCAGGCACAGAAAATGAATACCTACAGTCGCGATCAAAAGTTTACATACACTTGTAAAGAACATAATGTCATGGCTGTCTTGAGTTTCCAATCATTTCTACAACTCTTATTTTTTTGTGATAGAGTGATTGGAGCACATACTTGTTGGTCACAAAAAACATTCATGAAGTTTGGTTCTTTTATGAATTTATTATGGGTCTACTGAAAATGTGACCAAATCTGCTGGGTCAAAAGTATACATACAGCATAGTTAATAGTTGGTTACATGTCCCTTGGCAAGTTTCACTGCAATAAGGCGCTTTTGGTAGCCATCCACAAGCTTCTGGTTGAATTTTTGACCACTCCTCTAAAACCTTAAGTCTTGGGAGCAGTTGGGTGTTCCAACAGGACAATGACCCCCAAACACACGTCAAAAGTGGTAAAGGAATGGCTAAATCAGGCTAGAATGAAGGTTTTAGAATGGCCTTCCCAAAGTCCTGACTTAAACGTGTGGACAATGCTGAAGAAACAAGTCCATGTCAGAAAACCAACAAATGTAGCTGAACTGCACCAATTTTGTCAAGAGGAGTGGTCAAAAATTCAACCAGAAGCTTGCCAGAAGCTTGTGGATGGCTACCAAAAGCGCCTTATTGCAGCGAAACTTGCCAAGGGACATGTAACCAAATATTTACTGTCAGGCTTGTCCCTGACAGTTTGGTTGTGTTTTAGTTTTTCCTCTGTGTGTGTAATATTTCCTGTCAGCGCTCTTGTTTTGGTTCTGTTTCCTGTTTGTCTCCCTGCCAGTCAGCTGTGGCTGACTGGCACCTGGCCACACCTGGTGTCAATCAGCCAGCTGCTATTTGAACCTGCCTTCCCATCCAGTCTGTGCTGGATTATTGTCGTTCCTACCTGTCGTGTCGATGTCAGTGTAGCTGTATGCGGTAGCGGTAAGCTATATTCTGTAGCTGTTTGTAGCTTACTGTCTTTTTGTTCCTAGTCCCTGTTTGCTGGATCCGTGTTCCCTGTTTCCAGTTTGTCCTCCTAGTTCCTGGTTTGTGTTTTTTGTCTTTATTTCATGGACATTAAATTATGTTTTCCCGCTCAATGCCTGCCACCATCTCTGCATCTTGGGGTTCGTCACCAACAACTTGTGACATTTACATTGCGGTATGTATACTTTTGACCTAGCAGATGTGGTCACATTTTCAGTAGACCCATAATAAATTCATAAAAGAACCAAACTTCATGATTGTTTTTTGTGACCAACAAGTATGTGCTCCAATCACTCTATCACAAAAAAATAAGACCTGTAGAAATGATTGGAAACTCAAGACAGCCATGACATTATGTTCTTTACAAGTGTATGTAAACTTTTGATCGCGACTGTAAGTACTGAAGCCTTGCTTTACAATACATTCACTGAAAGAATGTATGATGCTTAACTGTAAGAGAGGGACTAATTCAATAAATGAGGTAGAGGTTATGTCCAAGAACACATAGTACATTTGAACGGACACCTCCCAAGGTACTATGTCTCAGAAACATTTAGACTTTTGAAAGTCAAGAGACCATCTGAAAGACTTAAATGCCACACATCTTCATTCAAAGCTGGAGTTCAAGACTCGAGCAATGAGTCTAAAAAGAGGCCAACTGCTGTGTTGTGCTGTTTGAAGTCATTTGTCAGCTCCTAAAGATAGCGTTTTCAGCACTGGCAATCATTACTGATAATAAACACTGTTGCAGATAGCTGCTTCAACCCACCGCTTCAACTAAAACGGCAAAATGTCAAAAAAAAAAAAAAAGGGCCTGCATAACCTTTTAACAGCAGGTTGTTTTGAAATCCATCTCACCTACGGTATGAGGGAAAGCAGAAGTCTAGAGGCGGTACTGCATTCTTAAAATAATCAAAACATCCTACAATCTATGTTCCATTGTAGCATGGAACAGGGTGAATGGACAGCCCCAAGGCAAGTACATTCTACTACTTGTGCGTGTGTGTACAGTATAAATTCAGAATAGAGTCACAGGAATGTGGTTTTATGATCATTGAGTCAGATGTGACAGGAAGGGAAGAACTTCAGAAAAGGACTAAACTAAATATGCGGAAGTTGGCCCCCATACCCCACGCAAAACTCAGGTTAAAGGGGAACATTATCACCAGACCTATGTAAGCGTCAATATATACCTTGATGTTGCAGAAAAAAAGACCATATATTTTTTTTAACCGATTTCCGAACTCTAAATGGGTGAATTTTGGTGAATTAAACGCCTTTCTATTATTCTCTCGGAGCGATGACGTCACAACTTGACGTCACATCGGGAAGCAATCCGCCATTTTCTCAAACACTGAGTCAAATCAGCTCTGTTATTTTCCGTTTTTTCGACTGTTTTCCGTACCTTGGAGACATCATGCCTCGTCGGTGTGTTGTCGGAGGGTGTAACAACACGAACAGGGACGGATTCAAGTTGCACCAGTGGCCCAAAGATGCGAAAGTGGCAAGAAATTGGACGTTTGTTCCGCACACTTTACCGACGGAAGTTATGCTACGACAGAGATGGCAAGAATGTGACACTCAAAGCAGATGCATTTCCAACGATAAAGTCAAAGAAATCTGCCGCCAGACCCCCATTGAATCTGCCGGAGTGTGTGAGCAATTCAGGGACAAAGGACCTCGGTAGCACGGCAAGCAATGGCGGCAGTTTGTTCCCGCAGACGAGCGAGCTAAACCCCCTGGATGTCTTGGCTCACACCGTCCCTTATGCCACCGAAGATGATCAAGAGAAGAATATCGACCCCAGCTTCCCTGGCCTGCTGACATCAACTCCAAAGCTGGGCAGATCAGCTTTCAGGAAAAGAGAGCGGATGAGGGTATGTCTACAGAATATATTAATTGATGAAAATTGGGCTGTCTGCACTCTCAAAGTGCATGTTGTTGCCAAATGTATTTCATATGCTGTAAACCTAGTTCATAGTTGTTAGTTTCCTTTAATGCCAAACAAACACATACCAATCGTTGGTTAGAAGGCGATCGCCGAATTCGTCCTCGCTTTCTCCCGTGTCGCTGGCTGTCGTGTCGTTTTCGTCGGTTTCGCTTGCATACGGTTCAAACCGATATGGCTCAATAGCCTCAGTTTCTTCTTCAATTTCGTTTTCCCTACCTGCCTCCACACTACAACCATCTGTTTCAATACATGCGTAATCTGTTGAATCGCTTAAGCCGCTGAAATCCGAGTCTGAATCCGAGCTAATGTCGCTATAGCTTGCTGTTCTATGCGTCATGTTTGTTTATGTTGGCATCACTATGTGACGTCACAGGAAAATGGACGGGTGTATATAACGATGGTTAAAATCAGGCACTTTGAAGCTTTTTTTAGGGATATTGCGTGATGGGTAAAATTTTGAAAAAAACTTCGAAAAATAAAATAAGCCACTGGGAACTGATTTTTAATGGTTTTAACCCTTCTGAAATTGTGATAATGTTCCCCTTTAAGAAAAAAGCCTCAAATGTGTGTGTGCCGTTAAATTCGTTTTTTTGGGCTATTTACGATTTTTAATTATTAAAGATTATTTATTCAGCCCCCACAAAATTCTCCAAATTAAACACATACTGTAAAGCCTAATTCGTTAGTAGAAGTGCTGAAAAAAATATTATCACAGCCAAATCGTGATTCTGATTCTTAATCGATTCATTATTTTCAATTAAATTAAAATATATATTTTCTAAGAACACATTTTTAGGTGATCTCTGCACTTACTTCAGCAGCCATTAGAAGAAGCTCTTGTAAACTTTTTGAAAAGTTCCTATCATAAATTTATACAAAATAATACATTGTGAGAAGCGGTTTGAATCAACACTCTTGTTGAATCGAGTATTGATCATGAATCAGATCGTCACCCTAAGCATTGGAATCAAATCAAATTCTAAGGTGCCCAAATATTCCCACCTCTATTTGTTAGTGTCACATTTGTGCCGGTTTAGAATTATTAACTATGCTGCCATACCTTGTGAGTTATTAAAGATTAAAGTTTTCAGAAATTACATCATAAGCCCCCCACCGTCTGACATACTAAACCAAAACAGTATAATTGTTTAGAGCTGTGTAATTGATGTTCTGAGCCGGTTAAATTAATGATATTGCTATTTTAATGTTTTATAATGAACCTTATTAAAACCAAATTAAAGCAGATAAGTCAACAATAGGGCGAGTGTTATTTTAATATTGTACATGTCGTTTTGTGGTCCCAACATAAGTCAGTCAGTGAACTAAGAAAAAAATAGCACACTGATACAACCAACAACAAGTAGCCATAAAATAACAACAAACTAAAATGCTGTGTGTATGCTCTAGCAATGTTTTATAGTAAATGAAGTCATCACCTACAACCACAGCTTTATTAAGTCGGGCAGTTGAGTGACGACACTCATCAGAGACTGAAAACACACGATACGCAGATATGTTGGCTAACTTCCAGAACCTCTTGTAAGAGATATCCTCAATAAGGAGATTTAAAAAAAAAAAAAACTTCTCTATGCATGGTTCAAGCTTCAGGAAGTTTTGTTTGCAACATGAGACGCACATTGAGACAGACAATAATTCCACATAACTGATTCTCCTTAATATTGTTAGTAGATTAGGTAAATGATCCTTCCCCGTGGTATATGCCAGTGTTTTTCAACCTTTTTTGAGCTAAGGCACACTTTTTGCGTTGAAAAAAATCCGGAGGCACACCACCAGCAGAAATCATTAAAAAATGAAACTCAGTTGACAATAAAAAGTCGTTGTCGCAATTGTTGGATATGACTTTAAACCATAACCAACCATGCAACAATATAGCTCTTGTCTCAAAGTAGGTGTACTGTCACGACCTGTCACATCACGACATGACTTATTTTGAGTTTTTTGCTGTTTTCCTGTGTGTAGTGTTTTAGTTCTTGTCTTGCGCTCTTATTTTGGTGGCTTTTTCTCTTTTTTTGGTATTTTCCTGTAGCAGTTTCATGTCTTCCTTTGAGCGATATTTCCCGCATCTACTTTGTTTTAGCAATCAAGAATATTTCAGTTGTTTTTATCCTTCTTTGTGGGGACATTGTTGATTTTCATGTCATGTTCGGATGTACATGGAAAACTGGTTTCCAGCATCATCCCTAACTCCCAAGTGAGTATCCAATCACAGGACACGTAAATGTCAGGGCCAGCTAGAAGGCCTTAGTGACAACAACTCGCGATCTAATTGGCTATGGCAATTTTCTATCAGCCGTATGTGTCCGTTCACTTACAGTGCATAGACGCCTGCATTGTTGATTCTGAAGGCCCCGGGCAGATTTCGTACAGCATGGCAACATAAGCTAGCTGAATTCTGATTGGATACAAACTGTAACCTAAAAACAACAGCATTGGAAGGAGCATAATATGACATGAAGAGAATATGAATACTTTTAGACATTTAGGGAAAGTAAATGAAAAATTACTTTTATCTTTAATTATGATCATGATTTCTGGTTATCTTAGGCCAGCAGAGAAGGCCTTGCTGGCCAAGACGGTACACCACTGGTATTACTACAGGATGAGACTAAACATATACCGACCGAGAGCTAGGAGCAGGCATTGTAATAGCTAAGCGAGCTTGGAAAAACACTAAGAAATGAATGCTTAGTGAAGTTTAAGAAGTGTAGATGGAAGCGCCTTATGACGCAGTTATGGACAAGAAATGAATAAGAGTCTTCAAAGAGGTTAATATAACAGCAAGAGTTGGCATTGTCGCAGGTCGTACATGACACGTAAGAGGAGGGTGGATCACACATAATTTGTGTCGATATAGCATTAACACTAAAGCGATTAGGTCGATATTTTTTTCCCCTCAAAATCTTTTTTTTGTTGTGTTTTTGGTAATATTTAGAAATTTGGGGAGTATGTCCCTGGAAGGGCAAAAACAAATTATTTCAAAGAGTAGTATAAGTTTTTTTTAGTTATTGTGTAGTATTGTTTTGATCAAACAATTGTATGTAATAAAATAAAATAAGAACATAGTTTAAATATTATATTGATATTACATTGTCAGTAGCACTACCAATAAATTAACCGAAAAATCTCCAGTGAATACATGTGATTGGTATTGGTATCTCGAATTAAAACAGTTAAAAAAAAAAAAAGGTCAAGTTTAGATTCAACACAAATAGGGGTTAAAAGATAATATACAAGTGTGTTGACCTTGGCAAACTGTAACTACAGGCTGTTTTAGATGCAGCAGACACATTTGCTCATTCGCCACACTTAGTGAATGAAGGGGAATTAGGACTAAATATGCCAATGAGTTCATGTTGGCTGCCATTCCTCTCCTCCCCTGCTCCTCCTCACTCTGCAGTAGCGCCACCGCTCCAGTCTTGGCATCAATCACCCTGTGGGCAGATATGCAATCTAACTGTGCAAACAATTAAAGGCAGCTCCTCTGCACTCTAAACCACTCAGTCGTGTTGCTGTGTAACAGATTTACCCAGTATGCTTACAGATTAACTGCAGAGATGCACTGATGAATGGCGTTCTTGTGAAGTATGTTTGCTGAAGTGAGGACAATAAAGCAGAACCAGCTACTATTTGCAAGGATGTGTATCTTTGAACTTGGCTTGGATAGTCATTTAATTTCGTAACTACAGTGTTGCCTCGGTTTTTGTACGCTCCATTTCCGTATGATTCTGTTTGATGAAAATGCTGGCTAAACCCGGTTTTGGTATGCCATCTCGATTATCGTACAGCTCGAGTTTTAAATAAAGGTAAAAAAAGTAAGTTAAATTAGGCTGTGTTTACACTGCAGGGTCGGATTTTTTTTGGTCAAATCCAATCTTTTTAGTGGCCGTTCACATTACAAAACAAAAATGCCATTTCTATTGTGAATGCAATCTGACCCGCATGCGGACATGACGTCATGACGATGCAGTGTCCACGGAATAAAACACGGCTTCCACTCCAATAGGTCTCAGTACTGGCGCATTTGTGGCAATTTCAAGGATTTTGTGCAATCAAAGTCAACATTTTCTGAACCAAATTAATGCGCGTAGAAGATTAAGAAGAAAGAGGACAAGTATTTTGTCTCCGGCAGTTTTACAAGATATTTTGCTTCAATGTCTGCTTGAAGAGCGTGTCTGTAGGCGAGCAGTCGGAGACTGGAGTGGTGGAACTTTCACGTGAGTTCCTAAAACATTTTATTTTCAACTGTTTTCTGCTTCATTGACAACTATTCATTTTGTAACCGTCTATTTTGGCAAATAATTATGACGTTTCATTCGACCTGAGCGCGAGAACGTTCACATTGAGAACACATATGGCGTCACATTAGTGCCAAAAATCCGAGCGCTGATTCTCCACTTCGTGCGCGCGCGCGACACCATTTTGCGCGCGCGTGGTGCCTTTTTGCACGCGCGCGGTGCCTTTCTGTGCGCGCGCGGTGCCTTTTTGTGCGCGCGCGGTGCCTTTCTGCGCGCTCTCTGTGTACTCCTGGCATTCTCTCCTCGCGCTGTCATATTTCTTTTTGGCACTTTGGGGGCGGGTATGCTTAGACGGCCCCTCCTTTCTGATTGGCTGTGAGCATTTTTCATATGACCAATCATTCTCCAGCGTAGCAACGTTGTAGCCATCTTATCTCGGACATCTGGCCTCAATCATTACATTGATGTCAATGGTACATGTACTAATTACATTACCATAACTTGCTCGATTTTAGACCAATTTACAAACGGTTTGCCTTGTTACAAATCTTATTACATGTAGATATGACATAGGATGCTGTACCTGTTGAAATTACCTCTTTTGCTTTAAAAAAAAAAAAGACTTAATTGTGCAACATAGTTGTGTAGGGTCAGTGTTAGTCAGTTCTCTGATTATTTTAAACTGTTTCAGAATACATTATTAAAAGCTATTTTTAACATTTTAAAAACAAAATTCAAAGATTATTTCATGAATTGTATGGCTGAATCAAAAGAAATTTCATAAATTAGAAAACAAATGTTCAAGAAGAAGTGAAAATATAAAATAATGTTATGGTTGGATGTTATTGCTGGTGGACCAGTTCTGGCTGAGAGATGTGATTATGGTGTTTGTTGTCTTATTATTTATTTGGGTCACATTTTGTATTACCCTGTATTGTGTTTATGTGGTATGAAATAACCTTCATCAGCACGCGACATTTTTTTTATCCACTTCTTCCTCTGTAAATCTTGATACATATTGACGATGACCCGCCCTGCTATACTTCTGATTGGCTCTGAGCATTTTTCAGCATTTTTCGCCTGACCAATCAGAAAGAAGGGGCCGTCTAGCATACCCGCCCCCAAAGTGCCAAAAAGAAACATGACAGCGCGAGGAGAGATGCCAGAAGTACACAGAGAGCGCGCAGAAAGGCGTCGCGAGCGCGCAGAAAGGCACCGCGCGCGCACAGAAAGGCCCCGCGCGCGCGCAAAATGGTGTCGCGCACGAAGTGGAGAATCAGCGCGCGATAACAGTTTTTGTGCGCTCGGATTTTTGGCACTAATGTGACGCCATAAACACATCGCATATACAGTGTATTTGATTTATACCCACATACAAAAGAGGCCTGGGTCGGATATGAAAAATGTGGAATTGCACTGTTCACTTTGCACAGGTCGCATATGGGCAAAAACATTGAAAGTGACCTGCAGTATGAACAGGGCCTCGGTGTCCCCTTCCCCTTTACATTCACTTTTGTGTGATGAATTTTTACTGCCTTAAATGGATCTGTGCTACCTGTTAAGAATTCTCGATGCACTTTAGTGTTGGTATAAAAATATAAAAACAACCAATGACTGTTTTTATTCAGTCATTGGTGGAGCTAAGGATAATATTTGAATATTGCTTTTAATATTGTTTTTAATATTGTTGTGCAGCACTTTGGAAACATTTTTGTTGTTTAAATGTGCTATATAAATAAAGTGGATTTAATTGGATTGGGGGATATAGACCAGTGTTTTTCAACCACTGTGCCTCGGCACACTAGTGAGATACAGTCTGGTGTGCCGTGGGAGATTATCTAAGTTCACCTATTTGGGTTAAAAATATTTTTTGCAAACTAGTAATTTTAGTCTGCAAATTATGTGTTGTTGTTGAGTGTCGGTGCTGTCTAGAGCTCGGCAGAGTAACCGTGTAATACTCTTCCATATCAGTAGGTGGCAGCCGGTAGCTAATTGATTTGAAGACGTCGGGAACAGTGGGAGGCAGTGTGCAGGTAAAAAGGTGCTTTAACAAAAAATAAACAAAACGTGAGTGCCCCTAAGAAAAGGCATTGAAGCTTAGGGAAGGCTATGCAGAACGAAACTAAAACTGAACTGGCTACAAAGTAAACAAAAACAGAATGCTGGACGACAGCAAAGACTTACTGTGGTGCAAAGACGGAGTCCACAATGTACATCCGAACATGACATGACAATCAACAATGTCCCCACAAAGAAGAATAAAAACAACTGAAATATTCTTAAATGCTAAAACAAAGAAACTACTACAGGAAAATACCAAAAAAGAAAAAGAAAAAAGGCACCAAAATACGAGCGCAAGACAAGAACTAAAACACTACACACAGGAAAACAGCAAAAAACTCAAAATAAGTCACGGCGTGATGTGACAGGTCGTAACAGTACACCTACTTTGAGACAAGAGCTATATTGATGCATGGTTGGTTATGGTTTAAAGTCATATCCAACAATTGTGACAACGACTTTTTACTGTCAACCGAAGTTTCGTTTTTTAATGATTTCTGCTGGTGGTGTGCCTCCGGATTTTTTCAACGCAAAAAATGTGCCTTGGCTCAAAAAAGGTTGATATAGACGATACAAATTCTATAAATGCTTTGTATAACATGCATTATCATTTCGTGATAATGCATGTTAATGACACATTCGAGCTGTGTCATTGTCAAAAAATATTGTCTTTTGTGTTCTCTCAGGAAATAAGTCCTTGGATAAATAAGCCCCCAGCCTCAGGCAAACTGGTCGAAGCTACACCTACGAGCCCATGCGGAATGTTCAATTTCTAATTTCTGTCAAGTCCCACCGGGGCCGACATCTTCAATCTCGGAACATCCTCCCAACAAACCGTTGTTCGCAGGGGGGCCTCAGCCAGAGGCCCTCAGGTACTCTCAACTCTCTCACGGAGGGAGACGAGGTGTTCAATAAGCGACGATTCGACTACAAGGTTCAGAGACTATTCGAAAATGTTAGCCCCCTAAAAGTAGTATATTGCGAATAATTGGGATTAATCAAAATTCAAAAGTCTGATTTTAAAAACTAATCGTGACAGCACTATTTAAATATGCAGGCATTGCATTTATAACAAAGCAGATAAGAGAATAACGAGATCTTGTACTTATACTATATTAAAGTTGATGAGTCCACCTGATGATTTTGTGTTCACAGTTTAATACTCAACACTAACTGATCACTATCGTTTATAAATACGTGACTTGACCGGGGGGAAAGGGAGAAATATTTATTTTTCGTCCGTTATGCGTCCATGGTCAATTTTACTAATTAGAAGATGGTGTCATCGCCCCCACGTCCCAAAGCGCCACAATGGGGCTGCAGTTCTATGGGAAATGTGGCAAATGTATATTTATCAATTTCTGCACGTAAAAATCCATTCCGCACTATAAAATGATTGTGTGTTCATATTAATGGGCACGGTGGGAGAGGGGTTAGTGCGTCTGCCTCACAATACAAAGGTCCTGAGTAGTCGTGAGTTCAATCCCGGCCTCGAGATCTTTCTGTGTGGAGTTTGCATGTTCTCCCCGTGACTGCGTGTGTTCCCTCCGGGTACTCCGGCTTCCTCCCACCTCCAAACACATGCACCTGGGGATAGGTTGATTGGCAACACTAAATTGGCCCTAGTGTGTGAATGTGAGTGTGAATGTTGTCTGTCTATCTGTGTTGGCCTTGCGATGAGGTGGCGACTTGTCCAGGGTGTACTCCGCCTTCCGCACGATTGTAGCTGAGATAGGCTCCAGCGCCCCCCGCGACCCCGAAGGGAATAAGCGGTAGAAAATGGATGGAATTAATTAAATATTTTGCTTTGGGTTCCATACGAATTGGTCTTCGGGAGACCTTGTGATTACTCACAAAAACCAAGACATCACTTTACTACAATACAATGGAAGGCCCATGGTAAAACTACAGATTTGTTTTAAATTTTGATCTTTGAATGATCCCTTGCAAAGTAACATGGTTGCCATGATAAAACATTGGTTTCACATTCGTAACTTCATCGTCATCTAAAAAGGTCCCACTGTTGAAATTAAAACCATATGAACAAACAATAAGCTGTACTGCAACAATGCTTTTACAGCCACCGATCTAAGGCAGAGAGCAGCAATGACATCAGGACACCAACTATTTCCACATTATACTGAGGACATATTTGAAATTGTTTCTGTCCTTGCTCGCACTCATTTTGAAGACAAGGGTATATCTGCATTTTGAAGAACACTTTGGAACAAAATCAAGTGTGTACAGCCGGTGGTCAGGTGACGTGACAGAGTGAAACCCACTTTTGACGATACGCAACAGGTATTTGCTTTCCATTGCGCATACGGTTCAAGACGATGTTGCACAACTTTCAAGAAATGTCAAATGGTGTGTGTTCGAGTGACAAGAAGAAAAGGAATATGAGTGGAATGTTTTGAGAGATATAAAAACAACCAGTTTCCTTTACAGCCTTTGGCTGGGCCTCTACGGCATTTACCCTGAAACAGTCTTTCACTGTACTGTGGACACAAAAGCAAGAATCTACTAGTGTAACCACTGACAGTCCTACGGTTGCCCGCAGACAGAGCTCCTGTGTGCGCGGCATAATCCCCACACAGCTGGGTTTGAGGGCAATAAACCTCTGTAAAGAGTCCACACAATTTGGCACCAAGTGAGCCAAGAGGCAGGTGGGGAATAAGGAGCGTTGTGTAACTATCCAAAATCCACTTGAACCCTGAAATTCAGAGCAAAGCCCCTTGACTACACAATGGGAAAATAATAGAGAAATGGAAAAGAGGACATGTTTTTATTGGGCCAAATTCATTTATAACATTAGAGCATTAGAGAAAGCAGAAGAAAAAACCCTTACAAGTCTGAAAGGACCTATGATTAATTTTGTCTTTACTGACTTATAAATGTTACAATGTTGGATACTCGTGTTAAAGGCCTACTGAAATCCACTACTACCGACCACGCAGTCTGATAGTTTATGTATCAATGATGAAATCTTAACATTGCAACACAAGCCAATACGGCCGGGTTAGCTTACGAAAGTGCAATTTTAAATTTCGCGAGAAATATATCCTGCTGAAAACGTCTCGGTATGATGACGTCTGCGCGTGACGTCACGGATTGTAGAGGACATTTTGGGACAGCATGGTGGCCAGCTATTAAGTCGTCTGTTTTCATCGCAAAATTCCACAGTATTCTGGACATCTGTGTTGGTGAATCTTTTACAATTTGTTCAATGAACAATGGAGACAGCAAAGAAAAAAGCTGTAGGTGGGAAGCGGTGTATTGCGGCAGGTGTTGTGCCTGATAACGCACCCCCGCCGTAGAGTGCACCCCTGACTGTTGTGCCGGATAACACAGCCGGTGTTTCATTGTTTACATTCCCGAAAGATGACAGTCAAGCTTTACCACTGGCCTGTGGAGAACTGGGACAACAGAGACTCTTACCAGGAGGACTTTGAGTTGGATACGCAGACGCGGTACCGTGAGTACGCATGCAGCTGCGGCTTCCAAACATTTGATCGTTTGCCCGTACATGCGTGCCGCTATGTGCATGCCATGTACGTAACTTTGGGGACTTTGGGGAAATATATGGGCTGTATGAACTTTGGGGAGGTGAACGGTACTTTGGGCTGTGGGATTGAGTGTGTTGTGCAGGTGTTTGAGTTGTATTAGCGGGTTATATGGACGGGAGGGGGGAGGTGTTTTTTATGCGGGATTAATTTGTGGCATATTAAATATAAGCCTGGTTGTGTTGTGGCTAATAGAGTATACTGTATATATGTCTTGTGTTTATTTACTGTTTTAGTCATTCCCAGCTGAATATCAGGTCCCACCCGCCTCTCACAGCATCTTCCCTATCTGAATCGCTCCCACTGCCCTCTAGTCCTTCACTCTCACTTTCCTCATCCCCAAATCTTTCATCATCGCTCAAATTAATGGGGAAATCGTCGCTTTCTCGGTCCGAATCGCTCTCGCTGCTGGTGGCCATGATTGTAAACAATGTGCGGATGTGAGGAGCTCCACAACCTGTGACGTCACGCGCATATCGTCTGCTACTTCCGGTACAGGCAAGGCTTTTTTATCAGCGACCAAAAGTTGGGAACTTTATCGTCGATGTTCTCTACTAAATCCTTTCAGCAAAAATATGACAATATCGCCAAATGATCAAGTATGACACATAGAATGGACCTGCTATCCCCGTTTAAATAAGAAAATTGCATTTCAGTAGGCCTTTAAACAATGCCAAAGCGTCAAATCTAGGGCTGCAACTAACAACTACCGGTAATTTGATAATCTATTAATCTGCCAATTATTACTTTGATTAATCGATTAATAATCGGATAAAAGAGACAAACTACATTTCTATCCTTTCCAGTATTTTATTGAAAAAAACCAGCATACTTGCACCATACTTATTTTGATTATTGTTTCTCAGCTGTTTGTAAATGTTGCAGTTTATAAATAAAGGTTTATAAAAAAAAAATGTTTTAAATTAAAAAAAATTTAATAAAAAAAAGTAGCCTCTGCGCATGCGCATAGCATAGATCCAACGAATCGATGACTAAATTAATCGCCAATCGATTTAATCGATTAGTTGTTGCAGCCCTAGTCAAATCACAAGGTTAATTTCATTATGATGAAGTTTTATTTTTGTGTCTTAATTTTGAGGTCGCAAAGACAGAAACATATTTTTGCAAGCATAGACATTATATTTAGAAAATAAACTAGCTTCAAGCGAAAAAGAAAAATGTTTGAGCGAATAAAAATGTATTTTGTGCACTATAAAAGTGCTTGCATGTTTGCGATCATCAACATTAACACTTGATTACTGCTTTCTGCACAGTCAGACCAATGCACTCTCTCTTCCTCTCACTAAGGCTGCTCAGTGGCCTTGTGGTTAGAGTGTCCGCCCTGAGATCGGTAAGTTGTGAGCTCAAACCCCGGCCGATTCATATAAAAGAGTATAAAAATGGAACCCATTACCTCCCTGCTTGACACTCAGCATCAAGGGTTGGAATTGGGGGGTAAAATCACCAAATTATTCCCGGGCGCGGCCACCGCTGCTGCTCACTGCTCCCCTGTAGGGATGGGTCAAATGCAGGGGATAATTTCACCGCACCTAGTGTGTGTGTGTGTGTGTGTGACAATCATTGGCACTTTAACTTTTAACTTTAACCTCTAACCTCTGTGCATTCAGCTTTTTTTTCTGCACTTGCTCAAATTCTGCTGTGCCCGCGCGCATGTTTTGAATCGTGTTAAATTTGAGTCAAAAAGGCAATCAATCAGAGAACTGGACAAATGTACGCTCTGATTGGCTGCTTGGTCTCCAATTAGATCACTTGTTACATTGTCCCGGAAGCACTTGTAAACAACAGCCAAGCAAGAATCACAGCTCTCTGAAGCCGTTTGGTTAATAGTCCAAATGAATGAGGAACAAGAACGATTTGGTGCACTAAGGCCAAATTAAATTTGTTTTAATAATTTGCTTTTATGAACCTTATAGGTAACATTATATGACTATAATGGAGTAATTTTTCAAATTTTTTTTGCTATGTTTTTAGTTTGCAACTATTAGCTGTAGCATCTCGATCTAATTGGAGACCAAGAAACCAATCAAAGCGTACATTTGTCCAGCTCTCTGATTAGTTGCCATTGTCCCAAACATAACCCCTTGTCAAAACTTATGCGAGCGCACAGCAGAAATCTGAGCAAGTGTAGAAGAAAAAAAAGCTAAATGGGCAGAGGGGAGAAGTTGAGAGAGAGGAAAAGAGGGGTGCGAGAGATCGCATTGGTCTGACTGTGCAGAAAGTAGTAATTATTGAGTGTTAATATAGATAATAGCAAACATGCAAACACTTCTATTGTGCACAAAATAAAAAAAATTTCGCTGAAACATTTTTATTTTTCGCTAAATTTATTTTCAGAATATAATGTCTGTGCTTGCAAAATATATTTTTCTGTCCTCAAAATTTGCCTTTGCGACCTCAAAATTAGGGCACAAATATAACTCCATAGTTTATGCATTTTGGCATGAGTTTGCACGCAGTTTTGGATGCCTCTGTTCGGGAAGTCTGGCTACGTTGTGACGTAATGCAAAGTGTGAATCGATCTGCAGGTGTGCAGGTGTACCTAATGTCGTGACCGGGTGAATATATATATATTGTTTATGAAGTTTATTTTCGACGGAGTCTGGAAAAAAAAACAGCATTGACGACTTCTAGATATATATTTAAACAGTATACATTTTTAAAATATGATACTTTTGGAGACGGTGGGGCGCGGTTTCATTTGCTATCTGGGAACGCCTCCAGAATCGAACATCTTGCAGACAAACTCAAACCAAAACGGGCTCTAAAAGTGACTGTGGAGCAAAATGAATGCAAAATTTACACCAAAGCATATACAATACATATTATCTAGACCAGGGTTTTTCAACCACTGTGCCGCGGCACACTAGTGTGCCGTGAGATACAGTCTGGTGTGCCGTGGGAGATTATTTAATTTCACCTATTTGGGTTAAAAATATTTTTTGCAAAGCAGTAATTATAGTCTGCAAATGATGTGTTGTTGTTGAGTGTCGGTGCTGTCTAGAGCTCGGCAGAGTAACCGTGTAATACTCTTCCATATCAGTAGGTAGCAGCAGGCAGCTAATTGCTTTGTAGATGTGGGAAACAGCAGGAGGCAGTGTGCAGGTAAAAAAAAAGGTGTCTAACGCTTAAACCAAAAATAAACAAAAGGTACCCCTAAGAAAAGGCATTGAAGCTTAGGGAAGGCTATGCAGAACGAAACTAAAACTGAACTGGCTACAAAGTAAACAAAAACAGAATGCTGGACGACAGCAAAGACTTACTGTGGAGCAAAGACAGTGTACATCCGAACATGACATGACAATCAACAATGTCCCCACAAAAAAGGATAAAAACTACTGCAATATTCTTGATTGCTAAAACAAAGTAGATGTGGGGAATATCGCTCAAAGGAAGACATGAAACTGCTACAGGAAAATACCAAATAAAGAGAAAAAACCACCAAAATAGGAGCGCAAGACAAGAAGTAAAACACTACACAGAGGAAAACAGCAAAAAAGTCCAAATAAGTGTGACAGGTGGTGACAGTACACCTACTTTGAGACAAGAGCTATAGTGATGCATGCTTGGTTATGCTTTAAAGTCATATCCAACAATTGCGCCAACGACTTTTTACTGTCAACTGAGTTTCGTTTTTTTAATGATTTCTGCTGGTGGTGTGCCTTTGCATTTTTTCAACGCAAAAAATGTGCCTTGGCTCAAAAAAGGTTGAAAAACACTGATCTAGACCACAACAAAGTATTTTAAATGTAGATTAAAGTCATCATAGGTCCCGTTTAAGGCAAGTCTATTGATTAAAAGACAGTCAAACAACAAATACATCAGTATTTACAGTAGCAACGTTAATGTGCTAGAATGCTTAAATTTTTGCTTACCTCTAACACTGGCCCGGCACCTAAGATTATCTGCTCCACTCCACTGGCAAAACCTTTCTGGCTGAGAGCGGTCAGATGATGGATAAGAAAGTTTGTGCTTTGCGTCTTGCCAGAGCCACTTTCCCCAGATATCACAATGCACTGATTCGTCTGTCTCTGCAGCATGGCATGGTAAGCAACATCAGCCACTGCGTAGATGTGAGGCTCCAAGTCTCCCAGTGAGTGATTGTCATACATCTTCACATATTTGGGATTGTAAATAGGCAGGAACTTGAAGGGGTTAATAACGATGAGGATGCTCCCGACGTAGGTGTAGATTTTCTCCTGGCGGAAGCGTGAGCGCAGGTTGTCCAGCAGCGAGCGCTCATTGAGCTCCGGCAGGCAGCATAGATCAGCGTGGTCACCTTGGGATTCGGGTTGCGGCAGTAGTCCACGTTCCACCATGCGCCTGCGCTCCTCCGTGACCTGCAGCCACATCTGTAGGCTGCCACCGTAATGAATGGAACCGTCCAGGTTCTTCAGCCGTAAAAGGAAGCGGTAATCCTCGCCTCCAGATGCCGAGCGATGCTCCAGAGCCACACGGGGCCAGAGCAGCATCCTCTGCACAGGGCAGTCGCTGGGGGTGAGGATCCATTCTTCTCCACCAAACTCTTTCACCTCTGCCAGGACATAACACTTGGTACGGTCCAGCCGGAGGCGATCGATGACATGTTCGATGGTCTCAGCAGCTGAGGTGGTCTTTCGGGCACTGATCGGGCAGTAGATTGTGCCTTCCGCCAGGGCGCCCGGGTAGACGCGCACGGTGAAATCTGAATCCTCAAAGCGCTGCCGCCGTCCCAGAGTGCCCATGCCGCCAACGCCATCGCGAACACTCATGGCGGAGCAGGAGTGCCCATTAGCAGCTGTCAGGCACCTCCTTCACTGGGCTGTAGAGGCCACCGACATCAAGACATCACCACTGTAAAAGACAGAAGAAGCATGTCACAACTTTCATTTCTGCAAACACAGAGCGCTTAAAGGGGAACATTATCACCAGACCTATGTAAGCGTCAATATATACCTTGATGTTGCAGAAAAAAGACCATATATTTTTTTAACCGATTTCCGAACTCTAAATGGGTGAATTTTGGCGAATTAAACGCCTTTTTATTATTCGCTCTCGGAACGATGACGTCACGTTGTGACGTCACATCGGGAAGCAATCCGCCATTTTCTCACTTTCGTCGGTGTGTTGTCGGAGGGTGTAACAACACGGACAGGGACGGATTCAAGTTGCACCAGTGGCCCAAAGATGCGAAAGTGGCAAGAAATTGGACGAAATTTGTTCAAAATACGAGGCTGTGGGGAAAGCCGACGAAATGGTCAGTCGTTTGTTCCGCACACTTTACCGACGAAAGCTATGCTACGACAGAGATGGCAAGAATGTGTGGATATCCTGCGACACTCAAAGCAGATGCTGACATCAACTCCAAAACTGGACAGATCAGCTTTCAGGAAAAGAGAGCGGATGAGGGTATGTCTACAGAATATATTAATTGATGAAAACTTTATTCATTACTCGCGGTATGGTACACCTGAGTGCTGAAATCGTGGAAAAATATATGTTCTTAGCGCGCCTGAAATGGGCTGTCTGCACTCTCAAAGTGCATGTTGTTGCCAAATGTATTTCATATGCTGTAAACCTAGTTCATAGTTGTTAGTTTTCTTTAATGCCAAACAAACACATACCAATCGTTGGTTAGAAGGCGATCGCCGAATTCGTACTCGCTTTCTCCCGTGTCGCTGGCTGTCATGTCGTTTTCGTCGGTTTCGCTTGCATACGGTTCAAACCGATATGGCTCAATAGCTTCAGTTTCTTCTTCAATTTCGTTTTCGCTACCTGCCTCCACACTACAACCATCCGTTTCAATACATGCGTAATCTGTTGAATCGCTTAAGCCGCTGAAATCAGAGTCTGAATCCGAGCTAATGTCGCTATACCTTGCTGTTCGTTCCGCCATGTTTGTTTGTATTGGCATCACTGTGTGACGTCACAGGAAAATGGACGGGTGTATATAACGATGGTTAAAATCAGGCACTTTGAAGCTTTTTTTAGGGATATTGCGTGATGGGTAAAATTTTGAAAAAAAATTCGAAAAATAAAATACCGTATTTTCCGCACCATAAGGCGCCCTGGGTTATAAGCCGCGCCTTCAATGAACGGCATATTTCAAAACTTTGTCCACCTATAAGCTGCCCCGTGTTGTAAGCCGCATCTAACTGCGCTAAAGGAATGTCAAAAAAACAGTCAGATAGGTCAGTCAAACTTTAATAATATATTAAAAACCAGCGTTCTAACAACTCTGTTCACTCCCAAAATGTACGCAAATGTGCAATCACAAACATAGTAAAATTCAAAATAGTGCAGAGCAATAGCAACATAATGTTGCTCGAACGTTAATGTCACAACACACAAAATAAACATAACGCTCACTTTCTGAAGTTATTCTTCATTCATAAATCCCTCGAATTCTTCTCCTTCGGTGTCCGAATTGAAAAGTTGGGCGAATGTGGGATCCAAAATGGCCGGCTCCGTCTCGTCGAAGTAATCGGAGTCAGTGTCGCTGTTGTCCAGCAGTTCTGTGAATCCTGCCTTCCGGAAAGCTCGGACCACAGTTGTGACCGAAATATCTGCCCAGGCATTTACGATCCACTGGCAGATAGTGGCGTATGTCGTCTGGCGCTGTCTCCCTGTCTTGGTGAACGTCACGTGTGTTCGCCTTCTGTCATCCACTGTTCCCAGGCAGTTAGCAGTCTAGCTTCGAATGCCCTGTTGACACCAATATCTAGCGGCTGGAGGTCTTTTGTCAATCCACCCGGAATGACGGCGAGTATTGAATTAAGCGCGTAAGCGTGTCTCTTAATGTGATGTTATGAGCTAGCAAATATAACAACTACACTACCCAGCATGCAACGATAGTGACGAGCATGCGCGGTAGCCCTGAGAAGCGTTGTTGTATGCTGGCAGTTAGAATGTGGTTATGAGCACGCTGTGAGTAAACGTTGAGAACTCAGTTAACACGCCTCGTCTGCATTATTTATAATTAGACAGACAACACACTTAATAGGAGCCATTTTGGGGTCTTTACATAAACACACAAATGGAAATGAAACGTCACATATCCCAGCATGCACCGCGCGCTTCTTCTTCTTCTACGGGGAAAAAAGATGGCGGCTGTTTACCGTAGTTGCGAGACCGAAACTTTATGAAAATTAATATTAATATTAACCCATATATAAGGCGTACCGGATTATAAGGCGCACTGTCAGCTTTTGAGAAAATTTGTGGTTTTTAGGTGCGCCTTATAGTGCGGAAAATACGGTAAGCCACTGGGAACTGATTTTTAATGGTTTTAACCCTTCTGAAATTGTGATAATGTTCCCCTTTAAGCCACCAACAATCTGAAATTTGACCGATTATGACCGAAAGATTGCATAGCTATTACGTAACGCGCCATCCAGCCAAACGGTTTTGCTGGAGCGCGGCATGCATACTCATAGAGGATAAACGACAAGTCATCAGGATCTACAGGATTATCATTAACACACATCCTCGCTCCCGAGTGCATGCATAAGCTCCACTAAACACCGAGACGAGCAGCTGCCGTCCTCTTTTAGCGAGCACACAATCACGCCATTCAAAACTTTCCTCAGAGAAAATACTCTGCTGCACACTACACAACTAAAGCACAAACACATGTTCCATATACCGGTAAGTAATCATGATCAATTTAAATTGACACATCATTTAAAAAACAGTAAAAGTCTTGAAATGTAAAACAGACGTTTGGCAGGATGTCTTTTCAACAGTATCAACTGAAATAAGAGGTTGCTAGTTAAATACTTACAGATTATACAACCCCTAAAACTAACATCAATAAAGCTCAGGCATCTTATTAAAATGCATTCAGTAGGATGTTTGTCACACTTTCCATTGACTTTAAAACAACAACAACAAAATGAAGACAGGAAATGGAACAGGGTCATGCAGGGTACAAATATTGTGGCCCATAAAAATCTTGCCCCATGGCGGGTTATTTCCTGGTGTCCCTAGTCTGACCTCATGTCGTTTGTCACCTTTGCGACTTCGAAATGGCCATGACTCATACGAACGCAACCTGAGCGGCATCTTTTCCAGCCTCACATTAAAAGCAACGCTCAATCTATCTGCAGGTACAAGACAGAATCCATGTAGCTATAACCTGAAGGGCAAGTGTGCCCGTGTGCCGCCTGGAACAGATGGTCAGTTTGGTGCTTAAAGGATGGGGGGTGGGGTTAGGCTTGGGGTCATGCTGGCAGTCTCTGTGTTAACCATCACATGAGGAAAATTGACTAATGGGCATCTTATTCAGCAAGACCCCTATCAATCACTGCACACCTTTTAAAAACGACAAAATGACAATAAAAAAAATGACCTGCCAGATTGTGGCATTTCTATTCCTACTGTAGAAGCACTTGCATTCAGAGGAGGTGCTACATCCTGTTTAGATTCCAGTTTCACGCATTTAGAACCCAAAATGGGGATTGTTACAATCATGGTTTGATTGTCAAAGATGTTTGGCAATGTAATCTGTGATTCTTCTACCTGGTACTTAAGGCTTGTGGTCATGCTGGTAGCCTCTGTGTTAACCACCACCTGAGAAAAAATTACTAATGGGCATCTTCTTCAGTAAGACCCCTGTCAATCACTGTACTGTACGTGAGTATTCTACTGTGAATTTTAGACAATTCTGGAAGACATATTCCTCAAACTGAATGGTCTTATGGTAGATAATCACTGCACACTTTTTAAAAACGACTTACTGTACGCGAGTATTCTACTGTGAATTTAAGACAATTCTGGAAGACATAGTCCTCAAACTGAATGGTCTTATGGTAGATAATCACTGCACACTTTTTAAAAACGACTTACTGTACGTGAGTATTCTACTGTGAATTTAAGACATGTCTGGAAGACATAGTCCTCAAACTGAATAGTCTTATGGTAGATAATCACTGCACACTTTTTAAAAACGACTTACTGTATGCGAGTATTCTACTGTGAATTTAAGACAATTCTGGAAGACATAGTCCTCAAACTGAATGGTCTTATGGTAGATAATCACTGCACACCTTTTAAAAACAACTTACTGTACGTGAGTATTCTACTGTGAATTTAAGACATGTCTGGAAGACATAGTCCTCAAACTGAATAGTCTTATGGTAGATAATCACTGCAAACTTTTTAAAAACAACTTACTGTACGCGAGTATTCTACTGTGAATTTAAGACAATTCTGGAAGACATAGTCCTCAAACTGAATAGTCTTATGGTAGATAATCACTGCACACTTTTTAAAAACAACTTACTGTACGCGAGTATTCTACTGTGAATTTAAGACAATTCTGGAAGACATAGTCCTCAAACTGAATGGTCTTATGGTAGATAATCACTGCACACCTTTTAAAAACAACTTACCGTACTGTACGCGAGTATTCTACTGTGAATTTAAGACAAGTCTGGAAGACATAGTACTCAAACTGAATAGTCTTATGGTAGATAATCACTGCACACTTTTTAAAAACGACTTACTGTACTCGCTTGAGTTTTTTTTTTTCAGTGAATCTAAGACAATTCTGGAAGACAAAGTCCTCAAACTGAATGGTCTTATGGTAGATAATCACTGCACACCTTTTAAAAACAACTTACTGTATGCGAGTATTCTACTTTGAATTTAAGACATGTCTGGAAGACATAGTCCTCAAACTGAATAGTCTTATGGTAGATAATCACTGCACACTTTTTAAAAACGACTTACTGTATGCGAGTATTCTACCGTGAATTTAAGACAATTCTGGAAGACATAGTCCTCAAACTGAATGGTCTTATGGTAGATAATCACTGCACACCATTTTAAAAACAACTTTACGCGAGTATTCTACTGTGAATTTAAGACATGTCTGGAAGACATAGTCCTCAAACTGAATAGTCTTATGGTAGATAAATGCATTTTCAATGTAAAATTCAGTCACAATAATTATTCAAAAACATAATCAATGTGACTTATTGCTAGTTTGTGGGAGAAAAAAAAAGTGATCCAGACAACTAGTAGTGTATGCACATGCGGAACACAGACATAGTCATATACTGCATAAAATAATCAATATATTTGTACTTTGCACCAATCTAGTATAGTCTTACTTGTATATAATGTTGATAGGTGACTGGTATATATGTCTTGCTGTAAAGCAGGGGTAGGAGACCTATGGCTCGAGAGCCAGATGTGGCTCTTTTGATGACTGCAACTGGCTCTCAGATAAATCTTAGCTGACATTGTTTAAAACGATAAGTAATGAATAATTCCGCTGGTAATCACAGTGTTAAAAATAACCACGTATCAACCAGACTACAAAGCCATCAGCAAAACCATGCAGCACCAGAAGTCGCAATAATGGTAAGAAGTATTTTATTTATTATTGGTTACCTTCAGAATAACAATGCTATTAAAAAGAATAAAATACTTATTATACTCTAAAAATGTTGGTCTTACTTAATAATGCACGCATTTAGTTGTATTCAGTGTTAAAATATTATATAGCTCTCACGGAAATACATTTTAAAATATCTGGCTTTCACGGCTCTCTCAGCCAAAAAGGTTCCCGACCCCTGCTGTAAAGTATGCACCTAGAGTACTTGCTTGTTTAGTGATTGTATACTTGTCTATTTGTTGTATGTTTAGAGAGCTAACAACTGCCGAAGACAAATTCCTTGTATATGCAAGTATACTTGGCCAAATAAACCTGATTCTGAGTCTGATCATTCTTTTATAGTTATTAATAAAACCAGTAGATACAGTACCGTATTACAGTCCTTTATAGGATTTCTCAGGCTTTTTTTAATGATTGTCACAGACTAAAATGCCTGATTTCGCTGCAGCTTTTTCAAAAAGTTGTGCAATGTTGTGATGTTTTGGTGCCTATTTTTTATAAATAACATTTTGTTACCAATTTGTTATCAATTTGTACAGGGTTCTTTTTAACTATATGTGGTCACTTTAGGTCATTAGTGTCGGAGCTTTTATATTAGTTGGGAGTTGGGTCTCCATTTTACAACCAGGAGGGATTCCCATCTCAGTGAGTCACTGTTAGGGATGTAACGATATAAACATGTTACATCATGGTTATGGTGACCAAAATTATCCCAGCTATTATTATAGTGGTATTGTCGAAAGTGCTCAAAAAGTACATATACACACACTGAAACCTTTTGACTAAGTTTTTTTTAAATAACTAAAATAAATAAATAGACACTGTCAGAAAATCAACTATTTTGCATGTTTTGTGTATCTTGTGCGTCACTTATAGTGTTTTAGTCTTAGTATTTTATCTGTTTGAACGCACTGTAAAAACACCTCCGTCTCGAATTCCACTGAGTCTAGAACGATCACAAGTTAAACCTAAAAGTTGTGCACAACCATATATCTTTGTTGCTCAGACAGCAGTGTATATAAATTTAGATTGGGGTATGTTGTTTCTGAATAGTGAAACGCATTAATGTCTCTTGTTTTCATGTTAGCATTTAAGCTAGCGAGCTGGCGTCTGTCACTGTGAGTTTATCAAATTGCGCTTATCAATCACAGTTTTTGATAACTTTAATTTATAACAGCAGTATTAACAGTCTGGAGTTTTACAGTGGTTAGCAATATTACCGTTTATTGTTACATCCCATATAGCAAGACAAGAAAACATACTGTTGCCTGATTTAACATTTCTGTGTCCTTTACAAGAACACACTTTATCGGTTTACAGGCCTCACGTCCGTGGTCCGTGTTCCATCTCCTGGCATTTTACACATTTTGTTGTTGTTTTTTTACAGGTGTGCTTTTAATTTGAAGGCCTGACTTTACTGGCCACTGGTTGAAGTATGTCAGCGTTGTCCGAGTGTTGCCGCGAGTTACAGTTGCCTACCTTTGTTTACGTTCCAACTGGGGCTGTTAAACAATTAATATATTTAATTGCAATTAATCCCAGTTCGTTCATAGTTACGTGAAAATTAATTGCAAAATAATCACAGATAGATATAATATTTCATTATTAATAAGTGTACCCTAGACTAGACCTGGGCAAATTAAGGCCGGGGGTCGCATTTGGCCCATTAAACTTTTCAATCTGGCCAGCCGAACATTCTCAAATAATTTTCCTAGATCTTTAAGATGGAAACTGTAGATGTCATTACGATGTGCAGTGATGTTTTCAAATTACCATAAGTCTTGAACTATACAAAGTATTTCAATGGTTGGAATCTGTGCTTTTGCATGATATACTAGTTACTATGGTAATCTAATTAGTTACTATGGTAATCTAAGTCACGGCAGCTCAGACGAGGCACCAAGCACTGTGGGTGGGGAGCATTTCCACAGAGTGTTTCCAGAGCGGCCAGCCTGAAATGCGGGTGTCAGAGACTGACGTGGAAGGAGATTTTTACAACAAAGTTCTAAAGCTTAGTGATACATCAGATATATCAGTTGGTGATGGGGTTATTTTACCCTTCGCGTTCATATTTCGCTGTTGCGTTTCGCTTGATTGTAAAATATGTCGATTGAGAGGGGGTGTGACGTTCATATGTTGTCAATATTTAGTGTTTTATCGTTCATAGTTAATATTGTAAATCCATCCATCCATTCATCCATTTTCTACCGCGTATTCCCTTCGGGGTTGCGGGGGGCGCTGTAGCCTATCTCAGCTACAATCGGGCGGAAGGCGGGGTACACCCTGGACAAGTCGCCATCTCATCGCAGGGCCAACACAGATAGACAGACAACATTCACACTCACATTCACACACGAGGGCCAATTTAGTGTTGCCAATCAACCTATCCCCAGGTGCATGTCTTTAGAGGTGGGAGGAAGCCGGAGTACCCGGAGGGAACCCACGCAGTCACGGGGAGAACATGCAAACTCCACACAGAAAGATCCCGAGCCTGGGATTGAACTCCAGACTACTCAGCACCTTCGTATTGTGAGGCAGACGCACTAACCCCTCTTCCACCGTGCTGTATATTGTAAATCCCACATTCTTTATTTTCATGTACATTCTAGGTGTCTCATTCAGTAAAAAAAAACCTTAAAATTCCATTCCGTTTTTTAAGGCGGTCTGTCATAACATGTTTAGCATTCAATCAGACATTATTGTGAGGTGTTGTATTAGTGTTCCTAAAAATCAGATATACCGGCCCCCAGACACATTTTTTTCTCTAAATTTGGCCCCCCCAAAATATTTGCCCAGGCCTGCCCTAGACAGATCATTTTCAAGTTGTTAATACTAAGATAGGATGGCATTTTATTGTCATTGCACTTAAAAAGCAAAACGAAATTACATTTTCTAAATGTCCATCACTGGACAATTAGTTTGTTTTAATGTCTTTTAAACATTATGCTTTTTTGAAGATAGACATAAACACGCTTTTAATAACAATAAAAAACATTACCTGCAGTGCGTTGGTGTCTTGCTAGATTTTGTATTTTGTAGGATTACAGAATATGTATTCCTGCTGTAGGAGCATTTGCATTCAGAGGAGGCGCTACACTCCACACTAAATGTGTATTGTAACGATCATGCTTTGATTGTCAGAGATGTTTGGTAATGTACTGTTGAACACTATGGATGGGTACCAAAACCTTGTTCCATAATGGCACTGGTGCCAACGTAAACGGTAGTAACCAGACCGAAAAAAGAAGGAGCTATCAATGTATCGTTCCGGTGCTAAGTGAATGCAGACGGAGCCCCCTGCAACATGTGCTTGGCGGGGATATTTTGCAACTAACGTCTTGTAAGTAATGTAACATCCAGACAGAAGGACACAAAGTACGAGTTCTTTTTAAACTTTTCATTCCTACTTTAACGTGCCAACAGCAGCCCTCATAACACTACTGGCGCCACAGAGCTAGCCAATCAACATTACAACCCAAGCAAGTTCTTTATCAGATGTATTGCTGCAATAAATATTACAATTTGTTATGGGTTTTATTTCTTATTTTTAAATGTATTACTTAATTATCATAGTATCTATATATCCATTCATCCATTTTCTACCGCTTGTCCCTTTCGGGGTCGCGGGGGGTGCTGGAGCCTTTATAAATCAAGTAAATTACGAACCTGTTTTAGTTGAATGTCACAAAATTCCATTAAACTTACATCTCAAAAAATGTGCATGCATACCTTTTTCTTTTTTTTTTAAATACTGGTTTAGGCACAGTTTAAAGGGGAACTGCACTTTTTTGGGAAATTTGCCTATCATTCATAATCCTAATGTAAGACAAGAACACATGTTTTTTTATGCATTCTAAATAGTAAATAAATGCGATCAAAAGTCTGCTTACAATGGAGCATATCAGAGTCGCTCTATTTTGTCTATAAAGCCCTTAAAACCATTCAAACTCCTGCATTATCGTTTTATAACCACACTGTGTGTGTGTATATATATATATATATATATATATATATATATATATATATATATATATATATATATATATATATATATATATATATATAAATTATATATATATATGTAATGTAGTAACAGGCACATTTATAATAACATGTAATATTTACATATTTTGATAATTTTAAGCACATGTGTTGTCTTGTCTTTCATAATGATTGTGAAATATAGGCAAAATTCCAAAACAAAAATGCAGTTCCCCTTTAAGCTCAGGATACTGGTTTTAAAGAACCGATTCGGTCCTGGTATCGGTTAAAACAGGGGTGCCCACACTTTTTCTGCAGGCGAGCTTTTCAATTGACCAAGTCGAGGGGAATCTACCTCATTCATATATATAATTTATATTTATTTATGATAGAGACATTTTTTGTTAACAAGCTAAAGGTGTTTAATGATAATACAAGGATGTTTAACACATATAGATTCATTTATTTCATGAAAACAATATTGTAAGTTGGTGTATTACCTGATACTGATGACTATGATTGATTGATATGATTAGAATCAGACAGTAGTGCTAATAACGTCCGCATTTTCCAATGGAGGAGAAAAAAAGTCCTCCTTTCTGTCCAATACCACATGAAAGTGGTTGGTTTTTGGCATCTTATTTGTCCAGGTTCCATACTGATTTTTATACAGTTTACAATAAATAAATTTGCGGCAAACTCCGTAGCTTGCAAGCCTGTGCACACCAGCTTTCTGAGACCCTTATTTTGTTAGCGCAGGCAGGATGAAGCAGCGCTTTTATTGTGAAGATAGGAACTGTGCAGTCGGTAGGGATGATACTCGAAACCGGTTTTCCCGGTTGTTCGATAAGAAAAGAACCCAGTCCTCGGACTCGAATCCCTTTTTGAGAACCGGTACCCGTTATCGAGACCACTATAGTAAAGAAAAAGAGTTGGTTCTTTATTCGAATCCCTGGGAACGAATCCCGTCCCGACCAGAAATACCCTTTGAGACATCACAAGAAATGACGTCACGTAGCTCAGTCATTAGGCGCAGATAGGGAAAGCAGGAAAAACAATGGACCGGAAAAAGCGCTCCAAGGTGTAATAAAGTTCAAAACAAAAAGGTATAATCCAATTAATAACTTTACTGAGAGATTTGAGCCGGGTACAAACACATGACCAACACTTTTACGACCAACCGGAAACATAGCAACCAGGCTAGCAACACACCTCCTTTACGGCAGCTGTCGCAACGTTCTTAAAGCAACCGCAGCACATACATATATATACACAACATATATGACATGATCTCCCTTTTTTAACTTTTGTTTTTCTTTCCTTGTAAACAAAACAAAATCACACTGTATATGTGTTGTCTGTCTAATTATAAATAATGCAGACGAGGCGTGTTGGCTCAGTTCTTGACGTTTACTTTCACAGCGTGCTCATAACCTCATTCTTAGCTGCCGGGTGGCGACATGCAACAACACTTTTCGGGGCTACTGCGCATGCTCGTCACTCCCGTTGCATGCTGGGTAGTGTAGTAGTGTAGTTGTTATATTCCCTAGCTCATAAAATCACATCTTTCCCCCTATAAAGAAATAATGTTAACTCAATAAAGTGTATTTCTTTTTTTAGCTTTAACTTTTCATTTTTTAGCATTGTAACCACATTTGCAAACAACTTTTCTCTTCATAGAATTTTCTTTCAATAAAGAAATAAAGTGCAAACATGTCAAAGCAGTTATGTCAAATAGCAGTTATTTTATTTTTTTAGGGGGGTAACAGTCAATATTTATTTATTTATTAGATTTTATTTTTTTCTTATATAATAAAAGTGAGCTTTTGTTAAACCAAATATTGTGGGGGTTTTTTCCATATACAACAACCTATCTGGACTCGATAAGAGAATCGATAAGGAATCGTTTCGATAAGAGGATTCAATAATAGGCTCGAACTCGATAATTTCTTATCAAACATCATCCCTAGCAGTCGGTCTTTAGAGTTTTGACGGCAGGTACGACGCGAGAGTCTGTTGAAATAAAAAAAGTGTTGCTTGCCTTCCTGTCGGTCATTTTTTCTTCCTTTATTATGTCAATAATGTCAATCAAGTGACGAAAGTGACGTCTTGGTGAAGATTGATGATCGCTAATTTTTAGGTCTATTTTTCTAATGCCTAGCTGGCGATCGATTGACACACCCTCCACGATCGACCAGTAGTTAAATTGTAAACAATACCCATCTCTAACATTGTTGTGAATTAATTTTTTTAGTTCCTGCTTAGAGAACAGCAAGAAGTAGTGAAACATTGAACAGTTTAGAGAAGGTCAGATTATTTCACCTGTAAATCGTAAGTGACTGTCATTTTTTTCTCTTGAGTTTATTTTTTTTCAGTCTGAGATGATACATTTAAACAAAGAGAACAACAATCCTTTGTGGTGAGCTTTACATTGCATTAAAAAACATCTTCACATAATACAAGCTCTGTCTGACATTTGACTGACAATCGCTAAAAAAGGTGATCTAAAATCATTCATATCATGTTGTTTTTCTCGTCCTTTTCTCAGGCTAAAGCTCAGTATATAATCCCTGCTAAATTGTGACACACCATGGATGTAATTATTGATTTTACTATTGATTCCGGTCAGTCCAAATACGGTACCACACACAATAGAGAGCGCAAAAAAAAAACGATTAAATGGAAATAATTCCCAAGTTTATGAAATTAAGGAAGTGACAAAGAAGATCTGGCTCAGATGGAGGAAACACCCCTTAAAATTCCCACAGATCCAGTTACACAAACTGAGCAGATAGCCTCTAGGAGTCAAACTCAAGCAATCGGACCTAAAATCTGTTTGAAAGAAACATTGTCCAAAACATAGCAGAACTGCCTCTGGCATGAGTAACCTCCACTGTAAAGAAAGCCATGAAGTCATACTTCAAACAAAGATTTTTTTTTCTGCTTTGAGGCTTTTTAAAGTTAAAGTTAGGTGTTGATGCTATCAGGGGAATTTATCTGTTTTGAGATACGAGGCTTTACAAGCCCCAAGAATCGTAAAGCCCCACACCTAAATGTATGAATTCAATAGGGCTTGGTCGAAACATGTAATCTATATAAAAAAAATGCATTCAATAAAAATATATTTTTTAGTTGGAAGAAACCGTAAGTTACAAAGCCAGGTTGATTGCATGAACAAAGGCACTCGCTGGGAGACACGCAAACAGTCAGTATCAAGTTGTGTTGTGCCATTTTGCTTTATTACTGTTGATTCTCTGCATGGAGTGAGAAGAGAGAGTAAAAATTGAGTGCTCCAGTGAGCAAACATATTGTGGATAAAACAGGAAAAGTCACCTTGACGGTATTAAAGTTAAAGTACCACTGATAGTCACACACACACTGAGTGTGTTCCACCCTCTGGGAGGTGAGGGGAGCGGTGAGCAGCAGAGGTGGCTGCGCTCGGGAATCATTTTGGTGATTTAACACCCAATTCCAACCTTTGATGCTGAGTGCCAAGCAGGGAGGTAATGGGTCCCATCTTTATAGTCTTTGGTATGACTCGGCCGGGGTTTGAACTCACAACCTGCCGATCTCAGGGCGGACACTCTAACCACAAGGCCACTTGGCAGTGTGGATGATTTTTGGATTTTTAAAAACTGACCTGGTCCTTAGCCGCGCTCACCTCTTTTCTTTTCAAACCTTGACCGTTCCCTATTCAGATGTATGGAAACAACAGGTAGGAACTTAAGTGCAGGACAGTATACCTAAAATAAATAACTAAAAATAATAAATGTGCTACTTTAAAATAACAATTTGGTCTAATAATATTTAAACAATAGCTACCGCATTAACATAAATTCCTTTCCATACATAAATAAGAATACCAGACCCAAATAAATGTTACAACCGCATACTTGCCAACCTTGAGACCTCCGATTTCGGGAGGTGGTGGTGGGGGGCTGGGGGTGTATATATATATATATATATATATATATATATATATATATATATATATATATATATATATATATATATATAAATAAGAGAAATACTTGAATTTCAGTGTTCATTTATTTACACATATATACACACACTCACACACACATAACACTCATCTACTCATTGTTGAGTTAAGGGTTGAATTGTCCACCCTTGTTCTATTCTCTCTGTCACTATTTTTCTAACCATGCTGAACACCCTCTCTGATGATGCATTCTGCTTCGTCTCCTTGTTGTGTGCACAGTTGTGCACTGCACTCTCTAAAAGACGTATATGTTATTGTCACATATGCATGTACAGTAGATGGCAGTATTGTCCTGTTTAAGAGTGTCACAACATTGCTGTTTACGGCAGACGAACTGCTTTACGGTAGATGAAAACGTGACTGCTGTTATGTGTTGTTGTTTATAATATTTTTCTTCTGGTCCTTATTTTCAATATGTCATTAAAAAAAAAATCAATAGTCATCGATATCGACCAATATAAAATACTTGAAATCGTGATACAGTTGTCAGCCATATCGCCCAGCCCTAGGAATGGATATGTATTATGGTTTTGATTGATTGATGGATTGAAACTTTTATTAGTAGAATGCACAGTGAAGTACATATTCCGTACAATTGACCACTAAATGGTAACACCAGAATAAGTTTTTCAACTTGTTTAAGTCGAGGTCCATTGATTCATGATACAGATATATACTATTTTCATAATACAGTCATCACACAAGATAATCATCACAGTATATAAATTGAATTATTTACATTATTTACAATCCGGGGTGTTAAGTTTGGTTGGAATCAACACTTCAGTCATCAACAATTGCATCATCAGTGAAATTGACATTGGAACAGTGTAGGTCTGACTTGGTAGGATATGTACAGCAAGTATTGGACACAGAGAGAGAGATCAGAAATTATAAGAAAAAGTGACTACATTTGATTGTTTACATTTGATTATTTACAATCCGAGGAGGTATGATGAGGAAGGGAGGGTGTTAGTTTAGGGTTGAAGTTGCCTGGAGGTGTTCTTTTAGTGCGGTTTTGAAGGAGGATAGAGATGCCCTTTCTTTTACACCTGTTAGGAGTGCATTCCACATTGATGTGGCATAGAAAGAGAATGAGTTAAGACCATTGTTAGATCGGAATCTGGGTTTAACGTGGTTAGTGGAGCTCCCCCTGGTGTTGTGGTTATGGCGGTCATTAAGGAAGTAGTTTGACATGTACTTCGGTATCAGGGAGGTGTAGCGGATTTTATAGACAAGGCTCAGTGCAAGTTGTTTTGCTCTGTCCTCCACCCTGAACCAGCCCACTTTGGAGAAGTGGGTAGGAGTGAGGTGTGATCTGGGGTGGAGGTCTAGAAGTAATCTGACTAGCTTGTTCTGGGATGTTTGGAGTCTAGATTTGAGGGTTTTGGACGGGCTAGGGTATCAGGAGGTGCATGCGTAATGAATGGTGTCATATGAAAGGCGTGTGACACAATCGCAAGCTACATCCGTCGTTTGAATGTGGGTTCTTGCTGAAGAACTGGTCATGCTTCATCCAGCTGTGATTACAGAAATAGAAATCACGAGATCAAAAATAATTTTGGTGGTCCTCACAATTACAGATTTCAATTTGAAGGTTTCCTCCCTACAAGTTAAACATCAATGGCAAAAGCCCACCGAAGGATCACGTCTAGGCATTTTCTATAACGTGTGTGCGTGTCAGACTGTGTTGTAATGTAAGGCTGCGGTGGATCTTGCTTGCCAAACCACAGGGAGCATGCATGTTGCACAACAATGTGGGAGCCCAAATGGGAGTCTCTAGGCTTTTTCTGCTACTCTCAAATGTTTTTGTACCGTTTGAACACTACACTGTAGTAAAAAATATTTTACAAAAAAGAAGAACAACTTGCATCTAATGGTAATTATTTTAACATAAACAACAAATATTTATCAAAGAAAATTGAGAATATTTTAGGTAAAGTTGTAACTTTTGCTGACATAAACGTGTGTCTTTAGATTTCTTTACGTGCATGTATTATGTAATATGGAGCTAATTATGGCCGTGCATTAATCAGAAGCAGCTAGACCAGTGATTCTTAACCTGGGTTCGATCGAACCCTAGGGGTTCGGTGAGTCGGCTCAGGGGTTCTGCGGAGGTCAAGACACACCCGACTCATCGTGTAAATAAAAACTTCTCCCTATCGGGGTATTACAGATACGGCAACAGCAGAAGTCAGACTGATTTGCAGGTGTGTAATTTGTTGTGAGTTTATGCACTGTGTTGGTTTTGTTGTTTGAACAAGGTGATGTTCATGTACGGTTCATTTTGTGCACCAGTAAAAAAACATGGTAACACTTTAGTATGGGGAACATATTCAACATTAATTAGTTGCTTATTAACATGCAAAGTAGTAACATATTGGCTCTTAACTAGTCATTATTAAGTACTTATTAATGCCTTATTCGGACTGGCCTTATTATATCCCTAACCTTCAAACCCTGGCCCTAACCCTAACCCTAACCAAAAAACTCTAAATTAAGTATTTGTTACTTAGAATATGTTCCCTCCAAGTGTTACCAAAAACATATAACTTTGTCTTGAATTTGAAAAAAAATAACATTTTATTTTTCACTAAAGAAGGGTTCGGTGAATGTGCATATGAAACTGGTGGGGTTCGGTACCTCCAACAAGGTTAAGAACAACTGAGCTAGGGCCAATATAGCCTCAATGATTTGAAGCATACTGTTTACTACATGTAGTGTACACACACTCCCCTCTATTTTAATAGTTCCACTCTCTTAAAACATCATACCTAAGCCCCCCACTGCTACAAGCAGAGGAAATAGTACTTAGATATGAAACGCGTACAGTTCATAAACTCACAAAACCAACTGTATATTTAGAGCTGTGACATTGAGAATAGGATTTAATTCACATATGGAGCTACACTAAGATCTAAAAAAAAAAAAAAGGTTCACAAACTACTGTATGTACAGTCGTGGTCAAAAGTTTACATACACTTGTAAAGAACATAATGTCATGGCTGTCTTGAGTTTCCAATAATTTCTACAACTCTTATTTTTTTGTGATAGAGTGATTGGAGAACATACTTGTTGGTCACAAAACATTCATGAAGTTTGGTTCTTTTATGAATTTATTATGGGTCTACTGAAAATGTGACCAAATCTGCTGGGTCAAAAGTATACATACAGCAATGTTAATATTTGCTTACATGTCCCTTGGCAAGTTTCACTGCAATAAGGCACTTTTGGTAGCCATCCACAAGCTTCTGGTTGAATTTTTGACCACTCCTCTTGACAAAATTGTTGCAGTTCAGCTAAATGTGTTAGTTTTCTGACATGGACTTGTTTCTTCAGCACTGTCCACACCTTTAAGTCAGGACTTTGGGAAGGCCATTCTAAAACCTTAATTCTAGCCTGATTTAGCCATTCCTTTACCACTTTTGACATGTGTTTGGGGTCATTGTCCTTTTGGAACACCCAACTGCGCCCAAAACCCAACCTTCGGGCTGATGACATTAGGTTGTCCTGAAGAATTTGGAGGTAATCCTCCTTTTTCATTGTCCCATTTACGCTCTGTAAAGCACCAGTTCCATTGGCAACAAAACAGGCCCAGAGCATAATACTACCACCACCGTGCTTGACGGTAGGAGTGGTGTTCCTGGGATTAAAGGCCTCACCTTTTCTCCTCCAAACATATTGCTGGGTATTGTGGCCAAACAGCTCAATTTTTGTTTCATCTGACATCACATGGACAAAGATAAGACCTTCTGGAGGAAAGTTCTATGGTGGTCTGGGGTAGACCGAAGCGCAGACTAAGATGTTAACAGGAAGTATTTCTAAGATATAGATTCATAGGGGTCTGAAGAACATTCAGCTCGTTTCTTGACTGAGCTTCAAATGCTTTACATACAATTTTTCAAAAGGAATTGTAAATTAAATATTTGGTTATATTACTGTACTGTGCAAAAGTCTTAAGACACTGTTCCAGGAAGTAACCATCCACGTTTGGACGGCGAAAACTGTGGCCAAAGTTAAGTTCTTGGCCATTTTTTGGACGACTTTTGGCCCTTCTTAAAAGGTAGTACCTTTCAAGTTTCTACAAAATAACAACAACAACATTAAAGCAAGGTGCTAAACATATCTGATTCGATGACGGTTTTGAGCTTTTAATTTCACTAGCCAAGTTTTAAAAAGTCTACAGCTCAATGCGTACGCAATACTGTTTGTTTATTTAATATATTTACATTGTGCTACAAAATTTAATTTCAGAAAAAAATAAACAAGTGGATGGATAGTGAGGTGAATGCTCTGTAGATGTTGTGCAGAGGAAACTGGAAGCAGCAATCCAAAACTGAAATATATCTCAAATTTGGCAGCAGGTGGACAAATGATTAATTCAAAGAATATTGCCTATCACAAGGGCTGTCTTCCACTAATTGGGTTCACAGTGATGAAACTTGTAGGAAACTTAGTTTATTTGTTGCCATGGAGGCAATGATTAGTGATTTAGAAGCAACTTCACACTGTGGAGGAACGTACACTGGGGAAAACGCACAATCACACCAAGTATATATCTCGAGTTTCTAGTCAAAATATTTAAATAAACCTAATACAAGTCACAATCCCCTGAAGGGTATTTTTTCAATGAGACATAACTTGTTTTCAGGCAATAGATTTAAGTTTAAGCATTACAAGTTTGTTATAAGACACAAAACTTCACAATACTAGTAAATATAGCTAATGATAAGTTTGAATTGCTCATTTCAAGATCCTTTTAAGTTTTTAAAGCTTAACTATAATGTCCTATGTCAATAAATGTTTCCAAGATAATTTTGACTTGTTCCATTGGCAGTTGTTTTTGTTCATTATAAGCAAAAATAACTTGTATTAATTTTGTTCTACTCTTTTTAAGAGGGGCATTTTTTTTTCCAAAGTGTTCTCAACAAAAGAGGAAAAAAAGAGAAAAATCTAAACTTGAAAAAAAACTGAAAAAACTTTAAAAAAATCTAACTTAAAACTTTTGGATGCATGTGCAACACTTAATACCTTTAGCATATCAGTATGTGGAGTTAAATTATGGAATGGATTAAGCAAATAAGTCAAAAAATGCACTACCGTATTTTCCGCACCATTAGCCGCACCTAAAAACCACAAATTTACTCAAAAGCTGACAGTGCGGCTTTTAACCCGGTGCGCTTTATATATGGATAAATATTAAGATTCATTTTCATAAAGTTTCGGTCTCGCAACTTCGGTAAACAGCCGCCATCTTTTTTCCCGGTAGAACAGGAAGCGCTTCTTCTTCTACGCAAGCAACCGCCAAGGTAAGCACCCGCCCCCATAGAACAGGAAGCGCTTCTTCTTCTACTGTAAGCAACCACCCGCCCCGGAAGAAGAAGAAGCGCGCAGTGCATGCTGGGATATGTGACGTTTCATTTCCATTTGTGTGTTTATGTAAAGACCCCAAAATGGCTCCTATTAAGTGTGTTGTCTGTCTAATTATAAATAATGCAGACGAGGCGTGTTAACTGAGTTCTCAACGTTTACTCACAGCGTGCTCATAACCACATTCTAACTGCCAGCACATACAACAACGCTTCTCAGGGCTACCGCGCATGCTCGTCACTATCGTTGCATGCTGGGTAGTGTAGTTGTTATATTTGCTAGCTCATAACATCACATTAAGAGACACGCTTACGCGCTTAATTCAATACTCGCCGTCATTCCGGGTGGATTGACAAAAGACCTCCAGCCGCTAGATATTGGTGTCAACAGGGCATTCGAAGCTAGACTGCTAACTGCGTGGGAACAATGGATGACCGAAGGCGAACACACCTTCACTAAGACAGGCAGACAGCGCCGGACGACATACGCCAACATCTGCCAACATCTGCCAGTGGATCGTAAATGCCTGGGCAGATATTTCGGTCACAACTGTGGTCCGAGCTTTCCGGAAGGCAGGATTCACAGAACTGCTGGACAACAGTGACACTGACTCCGATGACTTCGACGAGACGGAAACGGCCATTTTGGATCCCACATTTGCCCAACTTTTCAATTCGGACACCGAAGACGAAGAATTCGAAGGATTTACGAATGAAGAATAACTTCAGAAAGTGAGCGCTATGTTTATTTTGTGTGTTGTGACATTAACGTTCGAGCAACATTATGTTGCTATTGCTCTGCACTATTTTGAATTTTACTATGTTTGTGATTGCACATTTGCGTACATTTTGGGACAGAGTTGTTAGAACGCTGGTTTTTAATATATTATTAAAGTTTGACTGACCTATCTGACTGTTTTTTTGACATTCCCTTTAGCGCAGCGTAGGCGCGGCTTATAGTCCGGGGCGGCTTATAGGTGGACAAAGTTTTGAAATATGCCATTCATTGAAGGTGCGGCTAATAACCCAGGGCGGCTTATAGTGCGGAAAATACGGTAATATGATCCAATTTAAGGGCTGTTCAAACTTAAAGTGATTGCAAAGTACAAGGAAGAATAATATTGATGACCATCTTAAACTTTATTGAAAATGAGATATCATTCATCTTATATGTGAATTCATTGATGTAAACTGTGTTACAAATTAAGGGATGAATACAGTACAGGTATTACAAGTTGTTATGAAGTGGAAATGGGTAGGATTAAATAAGCTTTGCTTCTTCCTACTCATCATGTTGTAATGAGAAATGAAAATATGTGAAATATGTGATGTATCATGTTGAAATTGTACGATGGAAATAAACCTCAACCAAACCAAGGTACTAGTTACTTCGCTGCTGTGTAAACACACAACACAATACAAGTTCCAAGAACTAAAGGTTCCTGACCATTTGGTAGAAAAAATTGGCTTTTGGCAACCATTAACTAAGTTTTGCAGCATTACAGAAATGTAATGAAAACATCTAAAAAGAATGGCGTATAGTAGTGTGCAGACCCCCACCGATGCTGTGTTAGCGAGCAGGCTACTGGTTTCTTAGAAAATGATTAAACAGATACACATTTTCACAGAACTAAAGAGATTGTATCGCCCAACTGCTTATCGTAGCTGTAAAGTCAATTAAATCGCATAACTTTAAGAGCGGTACACTTCAGAAAAGGTATTCTGTCACACTGGCAAAAGCCCAGCTGGACCACTAACAGTTCACAAGGTCAGCTGATTGATGAGGCAGCACCAATGCATTCAGCTAACACACACACACACACATCCTTACACTTTTGTCTGCACCCAAATGTATCGCTGTGTAACATAACCCCACAGTCTCACAGAAACAGCTCACCTTCAGCCGGGAGGCAACACTGCTGTTTACAGACAGAAGCCTTGACCTTGTCACGCAAAGAGCTACAACTCTAACTTGTACCTTAATATTTAGAGAAAATATTAGGGTACCATTGGAGCTGCAAGAATGGAAGCTGCTGAATCAACTCACCGACAAATCGTTGAATGGAAACATTAGAAACATCATGAGGTTTCCCCTTGATTGCCAAGATACACTATATTGCCAAAAGTATTTGGCCACCTGCCTAGACTCGCATATGAACTTGAAGTGCCATCCCATTCCTAAACCATAGGGTTCAATATGATGTCGGTCCACCTTTTGCAGCTATTACAGCTTCAACTCTTCTGGGAAGGCTGTCCACAAGGTTGCATGTGTGTTTATAGGAATTTTCTACTATTCTTCCAAAAGCGCATTGATGAGGTCACACACTGATGTTGGTTGAGAAGGCCTGGCTCTCAGTCTCCGTTCTAATTCATCCCAAAGGTGTTCTATCGGGTACAGGTTAGGACTCTGTGCAGGCCAGTCAAGTTCATCCACGTCTTTATGGACCTTGCTTTGTGCACTGGTGCACAGTCATGTTGGAAGAGGAGGGGGCCCGCTCCAAACTGTTCCCACAAGGTTGGGAGCATGGAATTGTTTTGGTATCCTGGAGCATTCAAAGTTCCTTTCACTAGAACTAAGGGGCCAAGCCCAACTCCTGGAGCGGGCCCCTTCCTCTTCCAACATGATTGTGCACCGGTGCACAAAGCAAGGTCCATAAAGACATGGATGACAGAGTCTGGTGAGGATGAACTTGACTGGCCTGCACAGAGTCCTGACCGAAACCCGATAGAACACCTTTGGGATGAATTAGAACGGAGACTGAGAGCCAGGCCTTCTCGACCAACATCAGTGTGTGACCTCACCAATGCGCTTTTGGAAGAATGGTAAAAAATTCCTATTAATCCACTCCGCAACCTTGTGGACAGCCTTCCCAGATGAGTTGAAGCTGTAATGAATGCAAAAGGTGGACCGACATCATATTGAACCCCATGGGTTAGGAATGGGATGGCACTTCAAGTTCATATGTGAGTCAAGGCAGGTGGCCAAATACTTTTGGCAATATAGTGCACCTATGGCGGTGGGTGCGTGAGTAGGGACGTGGCTATGGGTGGGGTCAATATGACATCACATTATTTGCTATGATGCATATATTTTCTCTAAAAAGGCGAAAAAAATGTATATATACACTTAAAACAAATCTGTTATTAATTATAGTATTGACATATAATTTTGTTACAAAATAATGTTTTGCTCAATTTTTCAATTGTTGCTGTTTATTGTACAATCTAATTTGAAAAAAAAAAAAAATTCTAGACATTTGTCAAATCCTTTTAGTTTCGGAGTGAAACACGGAGACAGACAGACATGTGTGCACGGAGGAAATACATGTTGGAAATTGGCACGCTGTTAGCACAAGATTGGCAATAAAAGTTAAAAAAGAGCGATGTATTGGAAAATACAATACATTATATTACTTTATTTAGTTTTCACTTCAGTTTAGTTTTTTTTAATTATATAGCGTTTAAAAACAACCCCAGCTGGCCAAAGTGCTGTTCAGACATAAGAAAAGGGGCACATAGTGTCACATTTACATGGTAACACAGAAGGATCAATAAAATACAGTAGTAAAATAGACCTTAAAAGAAGTGCAGAATATATCACCTAAAATACTCAAATGTAATAAATAAATACATTTAAAAAAAAAAGTTTCACAAAAAAAACAACTAATTTTTAAGATGTGCCGGCTAATATGCTGCCATGGCCCACCGCCACAATCAAATACGTTAAGGGGAAACCACCACAAAATGGGGAGGAAACAAGTTAATCATTACTGATTATTGTTTGGAATTTTAAGTTAAAGTTAAGTTAAAGTACCGATGATTGTCACACACACACACACTAGGTGTGGTGAAATGTGTCCTCTGCATTTGACCCATCCCCTTGTTCACCCCCTGGGAGGTGAGGGGAGCAGTGGGCAGCAGCGATGCCGCGCCCGGGAATCATTTTTGGTGATTTAACCCCCAATTCAAACCTTCCATTTAGTTAAATTTGCACCAGTAGAAAGAAAAGTTCAAGTTGCCATTACGATTACAAATTGATCTGTCAAAAGTATGTGGTTGACAAGGTTAGTTCCTTCTCAGACTACATGTACAATTGAATGTAACATGAGGATATGGCGGAGAAGCCTGCTCTAACTTTTCCCTGTATGTAGCTTCATAGGATTGGCCAGGTTTGGCACTAATTCTTGAAAATCAAAAACAGTGAGTGCAAAAAGTAAATGTTTTAGTCAGATTCTTCAATATTTTGCTTTTAGGATGTTTGATGTTTGGATGTTGATACACTGTCTTGCCAAAAAAAAAAAAGTCACATGCCGATATTTTGTTGGTCTGCATATATCTTTGGTTACAGCAGGCATTAACTGTAGCCTCTTTCCACAAGCCTCTACAAGGCAAGTTTATATAATACCCTGAAATTGTACACAAGGCAATTTAAAGTGCTTTGCAGAAAATAAAAATAATCATAAAAATAAGCATTATTCAAATTACAAACATACATTCAAATTTAAATTATTGTAGATAAAATACATTCAGTTGTCATATGCACAATTAAAATAAAGTCCTTTCAGTCTGGATTTGAACAATGCCAATGTTGAAGCCTGTCTCTCATCTTTAAGAAGACTATTACAGAGATCTACTTTACTGAAAAAACTTTTATTTTAAAGTATATTCTCTGAGCAACAGGAAGCCAGTGCAGTGACCCGAGCACAATGTGTCTGGTCATATTTCCTGGTTCTAGTCAGTATTCGAGCAGCAGCATTTTGGATGTACTGCAGCAGCTTTACAGCTGGTTTAGAGAGCCCAGTGAGCAGGCCATTGCAGTAGTCTAACCCAGTGGTTCTCAACCTTTTTTCAGTGATGTACCCCCTGTGAACATTTTTTTAATTCAAGTACCCCCTAATCAGAGCAAAGCATTTTTGGTTGAAAAAAAGAGATAAAGAAGTAAAATACTATGTCTTCAGTTTCTGATTTATTAAATTGTATAAGAGTCCAAAATATTGCTCATTTGTAGTGGTCTTTCTTGAACTATTTGGAAAAAAAGATATAAAAATAACTAAAAACTTGTTGAAAAATAAACAAGTGATTCAATTATAAATGAAGATTTCTACACATAGAAGTAATCATCAACTTAAAGTGCCCTCTTTGGGGATTGTAATAAAGATCCATCTGGATTCATGAACTTAATTCTAAACATTTCTTCACAAAAAAAGAAATCTTTAACATCAATATTTATGGAACATGTCCACAAAAAATCTAGCTGTCAACACTGAATATTGCATTGTTGCATTGTAATGAATGGAATAGCCTACTTGATTTGATGTTCAGTTTATGAACTTACATTCATATTTTGTTGAACTTTGTTCAATAAATATATAAAGGATTTTTGAATTGTTGCTATTTTTAGAATATTTAAAAAAAATCTCACGTACCCCTTGGCATACCTTCAAGTACTCCCAGGGGTACGCGTATCCCCATTTGAGAACCACTGGTCTAACCTGTTGAAGACAACCTGCAATGTCACAATGTTGATTTATGTCCAATCGTATAACATTTTCGCCAAGCTCTTATGACGACGACGACGGGAGACACAGAACACTGTGCAAAGTTTTCTCACTGCCCACTTGATTTATTACAATGACTTGACCCTTCTAAAAGAGATGAAAGTAATTTCCATTAACACCAGATGTGTCTTTAGACATGGTTGTTTCACAAACGAGAAGCAATACGTTAGTTGGGCTTGAATAACTTTTTTGCCATCTGAAACTTGATGCTCCAGATCAGGGGTGCCCAAAGTGGGGACCCCGGGTGGCACAATTTAATACTTATTCATACTGGCCTCTTTCAGGCTTACACAGTCATTGATGGCATGTCAGAAAGGTTAACGAGTTGCAATCTATCGAACGTGACGGTTTCCACAACCTCCTATGGGGCTAAACTCTTCATTCATGGTGCTGCTGTATGCCTAAAATCACTGTGTTTGGCACGTGGCCCGTTGGCCCATTTTCACTTTGGCCCTTGGAGGCAAACATTTTGGTAACCCCTGTTCTAGATTAAACTGCATTTTAGCTCAGAGGATCATGTTGGTGCTTGTTGGATAACACAAGAATAACATATTGTGGTAACCTGCAAAGACAAACCGGACTGCGTGTGAGGTAATAAATATGGCATACGTATCGAATGTGATAATTACAGTATTTGTCAATTATAACTAAGCATCTGGAGAAAAATAGAAAGGCATTGCAACTCCCGCTACGCTACTGCTGTTAAATCAAGTTCAACTAGATTTTCCACTTTCATGAAGCATAACAGAAGAATGAGTGTGGATGAACTAGAGGGAGTGGAGGTCAGGCTTTTTCTTGCTATTGCAGCACAGTAACTTAGTGCTAACTGGGGATGGGAATTGATTAGATTTGTACAATTCCGATTCTATTTTAGATTCTGATTAACGATTCAGTTCTTTATTGATTTGGAAAAAATGATAACAAACAGGTTGATTGGCCTTACTTTGGTTTAGTTTAGAAGAAACATGACTGTACAAACTAGTGAGTCGCTATCGGGGAACTGCACTTTTTTGGAACAAGAACACACATGTTTTATTAGCTATATCAGACCTGGGCAAATTAAGGCCCCGGGGCCGCATGCAGGCTGTTAAGCTTTTCAATCTGGCCCGCCGGACATTCCCAAATAATTGTTTTTGATTTTTAAGATGGAAACTGTAGCTGCCATTATGATGTGCAGTGATGTTTTCAAATGACCGTAACTCTTGAACTATACAAAGTATTTAAAGGGTTGGAATCTGCGCTTTTGCATGATATACTAGTTACTATGGTAATCTACATCACAGCAGCTAAGACAAGGCACCAAGCAGTGTGGGTGGGGAGCGTTTCCACAGAGTGTTTCCAGAGCGGCCAGCCTGAAATGCGGGTGTCAGGGACAGACGCAGAAGGAGATTTTTACAACAAAGTTCTAAAGCTTAGTGATATATCAGCTGTATCAGATTGTAGGTGGGGTTTTTTCTACCTTTTGCGTTCATATTTCGCTGTGTTTGTTGCATTTTTGTTGCGTTTCGCTTGATTGGAAAATATGTCGATCGAGAGGAGGTGTGACGTTTATATGTTGTCAATATTCAGTCTTTTATCGTTCATAGTTATTATTGTAAATCCCACATTCTTTATTTTCATGTACATTCTGGGTGTCTCATTCAGTAAAAAAAATTTAAATTCCATTCCGTATTTTAAGGCGGTCTGTCATAACGTTTTTAGCATTCAATTAGACATTATTGTGTGGTTTCGTATTAGTGTTCCTAAAAACGGATATAACGGCCCCCAGACACATTTTTTTCTTTAAATTTGCACCCCCGAGGCAAAATAATTGCCCAGGCCTGAGCTATATTGTTCAGGGTTTCCCCTTAATGTAATTGAATGTGTCTCGTTGACACAGCATTTTTATCACCGCCACACCTTGAAATAAGGTTGGTTTTTTTGCATGAAAACAAATTAAAGTAATATAATCTATTGTAGAAATCACACAAAGTCTGATGCTATTTTTAACTTTTATTATCAATCTTATGATAACAAACGGCACAATTCCAACCGGTTTTACCTCCTGTGCAAACACTTGTCTCGTGAGTCCGCGCTTTCCCAAACACACTTCCTCTTTCTCGGCCAATCACCTTTCAGGCACAGACAGTGTGTTTGCAAACATGGGAAAAACTGACATCAAATCCAAACCACACGAACATAAAACATTAACATTAGCTAGTCGTTAAAGTATGAATTGATATATATAGCCTATTATTTGCGCACTATTGACAAGTGATGTACCGAAAACTTGACCACTGAAAAAAAGACTTTGATCACCGAAAACCGCGCAACCGAAACCGGATGTGCTGGAGCGTTGTCAGCCTGTCTGCGATGTGGGCATGATTTTTATATATAGTGCAGATATACCCGCGGACAGCCATTTACAAAATGTGCACATATTAAGAGGACAGTGGCGGCTTTTAAGAAAAGAAAGTCCAACTAGAGCAACAGCGAGAAGCAAGTGTGACGTCATGTTGCAGCTATCTTCTTTCGTCAGGGACATCGAGGGACAGAAGTAGAGTCTCAAAACACGAGTACATTCTATAATAACACCAGAAGAAGATGCTGGATTTGTTGCTCGATGCTCAGTGGCCTAGTGGTTAGAGTGTCCGCCCTGAGATCGGTAGGTCGTGAGTTCAAACCCCGGCCGAGTCCTACCAAAGACTATAAAAATGGGACCCATTACCTCCCTGCTTAGCACTCAGCATCAACACTGCAAAAAGCCAGTGTTCACAAACAAGAAAAAATTAGGGGTATTTTATTTGAACTAAGCAAAATTATCTGCCAATAGAACAAGAAAATTTGGCTTGTCAAGACTTTACAAAACAAGTAAAATTAGCTAAACTCTATGAACCCAAAAATACCTTAAAATAAGTATATTGTCACTAACAACAAGTGCACTGTTCTTAGTAGAAAAAAAGAGACCTTTTTGCTCAATATGTTGAAAAATATTAATAAATTAAGTAAATGCTAGTGCCATTATCTTGACATAATGATATGCGATCGGCATTACATTTCTTGAAACCAGCAAACTTATACTAAAAACTAATTTATTGTTCTTAATGGAAAGGCAACAAGGCAACCGCTTGTTACTCTCGGGGTCTACTAGCCGCTTGGGCAAATCATATTGTCTAAAAATGCATTTTTCTATCAATAACATGACATCATCGGGCCAAGTGCGTGCTCTTTCAGTCAATTAGTGCGCATATATACAGCCCGGCCCCCGGCCAAAATCTTTTTAATTGTAATTTTGAGGAATTTATCTGAATGTGCCTCCAAATATTAACTGTCAGTTTACTGTACTGTGCCAACTGTAGTACTATATGAGTACGTATTTTCTATTGTTTCATTGAAAATAAAACAGCAAAGTCCTTTTGGCTGTCATCTGTTTTAATTATGAGACACAATTGTGTCAAAATCATGATTTTTTTTTTTTCATGCTTGAAATAAGAAATTATTACTTTAAAAAAGTTGCAAACAGTTGATATTCTAGTTTCAAGCATGTTTTACTCAATATAGGTCATCAAATCTCAGCAACAAGCTGTAATATCTTACTGAGATAATTTAGGACCAAAACCCTTAAAACAAGTAAAACACTAACATAAAATCTGCTTCGTGAGAAGAATTGTCTTATCAGACAGAAAATAAGCAAATATCACCCTTATTTGAGATATTTAATCTTACTTAAATTTCCGTTTTTGCAGTGAAGGGTTGGAATTGGGGGTTAAATCACCAAAAATTATTCCCGGGCGCAGCCACTGCTGCTGCCCACTGCTCCCCTCACCTCACCTGATCAAGGGTGATGGGTCAAATGCAGGGAATCATTTCGCCACACCTAGTGTGTGTGTGACAATCATTGGTACTTTAACTTTAACTTTAATTTTTAAAAAGTGATTAAAAGTTTGTAAACACTTTAAAACATCTCAACAAAGTACATGGTAGGAAAAGCAGCAACAATTGAAAATAAGGAAAAATGATAAGAAAAATATGTTAATACTAATGAATAATAACAGATATGTTTTAAATGTATGCATATTAAGTTAAAGTTAAAGTACCAATGTTATTTTTTGAGCCTTTTTAAAGAAAATCATACCATCATAGCAAATTACTTGATGACGTCATGCTGACCACGCCCATAACCACACCCCCACTGCCACAGTTATCTTGGCAATTTAGGGGAAACTGTGTTGTTATTATAATAATCAATCATTGGTATGTTTTCATCTACAAAATCATTCTGGGTATCACTCCATCTTATCTGTCTTGTCTTTTAACAAAGAAACAGGGAAGTCACAATCTTCGTTCAATGAATGTTCTACAATTTGTCGTCCCCAAAGTAAGAACTGAACTGGGCAAGAAAGCATTTAGGTTTTCAGCACCGAAGGCTTGGAATAACCTACAATCGAATATTAAACTTCAAACCCTAGTTACGTTGAATGAGTTTAAAGCTTCTGTGAAAGGACTGCAGTCTACCTTATCTGTATGCACATGTGTCATGTGAGCAAGTTTTAATGTTGTAAATGTGATGTTTTATGTGTTGTTTACTGTTTTTTCATGTAACCTTGCTGCTGCCCTCTTGGCCAGGTCTCCCTTGGAAAAGAGATCCTTGATCTCAATGGGATTTTTACCTGGTTAAATAAAGGCTAAATAAATAAATAAATAAAAAAAGCTATAACGCAGACGATCTATGTTTAGCGGCGCATTGATCACAGAGAGCTAACTAGCTTATGCTGCTATAATAACATATTAAGCCGATGTTCTGCTGCTACTGCTGCTTCGCCTCTGAGTTGGTAAAAGTTAATTCTAGATTATAAATCACGCCTCTCACTTGGATATAGGGCTGGGCAGTATACCGGTATTACAGTTAATACCGGTATACTTTAGAAAGAGATATATATTTGAGACAATACCGCCATACCAGTATCTTTTGATGTGCCTTTGTTACGGCCGTTTGTTCTTCTCAAATCCGTCCCTTGCGTGTTTACGTAGGCTTCTCTGACACACAATGATGCAACACAACAAACTTTTCAAATGAAAATGGCGGCGACAGTGCAGACTTCTCAACTCTCGAGTGATTTGGTCACCAACTACATTTGGCTATTGGTGAGTGACTACAGCTTTATTTACACATACACCTAATTTCTTGAGAACCTGTATCTCTCCTTGTAGCGACTTGAACACTAATTTAATCTGTTTATGTTGTTCAGTTCTGTTAGTGACTTAGTACAGCAGCTAGCAATAGCTCCTCTCTTTTGCTCGGTGTGTCAAATGTTTAACTACTCCTCGGCTTGATATATGAGCTGACCACTCAAAAGTATGTAAAACTACGTCAGCCAGTGACAAAGTCAAGTCCGATGGAACTATGCATTGTGCAATTCTGCCACCATGAACTATGAACGTTAACCCCTTTTTGGCCAAACAATAAATATATAAATAAGCATGAATGCTATTTAAGGAAGGATACGCACTCTTTATGACTAATTATGGTGACTCCGCTGTGGAAAACATTTCTCAGACGGGGAGGAGATGTGCAGCATTTGAGCCAGATAGACGCTGTTTCGTTATAATGCAAGAGAAGCATACATTTCATGTTTACAGTTAGTAACAGTAGGTTTTACATTGAGGCGCTAACATGCTAACGTTAGTTAGTTACATGCAGCATTAACAGCAGACGATGTGCTGACGTTGCTGATGCTGGTGGAGATTCACTTCCGGCTCGGATTTTTGATTGATTGATTGATTGATTGAGAAGTTTATTGACATCTTAAAGAATTGAATCCATGCAATGCTTTAAAGGGGAACATTATCACCAGACCTATGTAAGCGTCAATATATACCTTGATGTTGCAGAAAAAAGACCATATTTTTTTAACCGATTTCCGGACACTAAATGGGTGAATTTTGGCAAATTAAACGCCTTTCTATTATTCGCTCTCGGAGCGATGACGTCACAATCCGCCATTTTTTCAAACACATTACAAACACCGAATCAAATCAGCTCTGTAATTTTCAGTTTTTTCGACTGTTTTCCGTACCTTGGAGACATCATGCCTTGTCGGTGTGTTGTCGGAGGGTGTAACAACATGAACAGGGACGGATTCAAGTTACACCAGTGGCCCAAAGATGCGAAAGTGGCAAGAAATTGGACGAAATTTGTTGAAAATACGAGGGTGTGGGGAAAGCCGACGAAAATGGTCAGTCGTTTGTTCCGCACACTATACCGACGAAAGCTATGCTACGACAGAGATGGCAAGAATGTGTGGATATCCTGCGACACTCAAAGCAGATGCATTTCCAACGATAAAGTCAAAGAAATCTGCCGCCAGACCCCCATTGAATCTGCCGGAGTGTGTGAGCTATTCAGGGACAAAAGACCTCGGTAGCACGGCAAGCAATGGTGGCAGTTTGTTCCCGCAGACGAGCGAGCTAAACACCCTGGATGTCTTGGCTCACACCGCTTCTACCGTCCCTTATGCCACCGAAGATGATCAAGAGAAGAATATCGACCCTAGCTTCCCTGGCCTGCTGACATCAACTCTAAAACTGGACAGATCAGCTTTCGGGAAAAGAGAGCGGATGAGGGTATGTCTACAGAATATATTAATTGATGAAAACTTTATTCATTACTCGCGGTTTTACGTAAATTATTATACATAAACTGTGTTTACCAATAATTTAGCTTAAAAACAAACACATACCAATCGTTGGTTAGAAGGCAATCGCCGAATTCGTCCTTCGCTTTCTCCCGTGTCGCTGGCTGTCGTGTCGTTTTCGTCGGTTTCGCTTGCATACGGTTCAAACCGATATGGCTCAATAGCTTCAGTTTCTTCTTCAATTTCGCTTAAGCCGCTGAAATCCGAGTCTGAATCCGAGCTAATGTCACTATACCTTGCTGTTCTATCCGCCATGTTTGTTTGTATTGGCATCACTATGTGACGTCACAGGAAAATGGACGGGTGTATATAACGATGGTTAAAATCAGGCACTTTTAAGCTTTTTTTAGGGATATTGCGTGATGGGTAAAATTTTGAAAAAAAACTTCGAAAAATAAAATAAGCCACTGGGAACTGATTTTTTATGGTTTTAACCCTTCTGAAATTGTGATAATGTTCCCCTTTAAAAAGACAAATGGATGGCACAAAAAAGCCAAAAGGCTTGTTTCCATTGTGGTCCATTAAATATTCATCACATTTGATACATTCAAAAATAAAATATATATAACCTGTACCATGTATATAAAAATGTACGTACATTTTTTTTTTTTTCATAAATTATGTACATATACTCAGTATACATGTCAGGTGATTTGAAAAACAATATATACAAAAGAGGAGGGGATCAAAAACAGGTCAGTCATTCCAAGTATCACATGCTGCTAATGTTTCTGGTAGTATTTCCTCTTTTTGATTAGATATCCACTTTAAGTATTGTATGTTACCCAGTTGTCATCCTTTCCCGTGAAGAACTCTCAAGCATTTGTGCGTCACGCGCGCCTACAGGAAACCATAAGGGGATTTTTAAATGATTCCAAGGAACCAAAACACTGAGAATAGGTTCATAACAAGAACCGGCTTTGGATTCTTATCCCAACTGCCAACTAATTTACAATCAAACCTGTCTATGGTGGACACTTGACAATAGCGGCCACAAAAAAAAAAAAGCCAGAGCTGTCAACTGTGTCCAGCACATGCTCTTAAGGTGTTAGGAAGTGAGGTTTACCAGCATACACATGGCACAGCCGCACTGGCTGGCCTCGGTTACACCCACAATACAGTCAACCATAACGATATTACACAAGGTTTTTACAAGCCCTACACGTCACTGCTTTGAAATGTATGAAAAAAAATCAAGTACCGTATTTTTCGGACTATAAGTCGCACCGGAGTATAAGTCGCACCTGCCGAAAATGCATAATAAAGAAGGAAAAAAAACATATATAAGTCTCACTGGAGTATAAGTCGCATTTTTTGGGAAATGTATTTGATAAAACCAAACACCAAGAATAGACATTTGAAAGGCAATTTAAAATAAATAAAGAATAGTGAACAACAGGCTGAATAAGTGTACGTTATATGAGGCATAAATAACCAACTGAGAACGTGCATGGTATGTTAACGTAACATGTTATGGTAAGAGCCATTCAAATAACTATAACATATAGAACATGCTATACGTTTACCAAACAATCTGTCACTCCTAATCGCTAAATCCCATGAAATCTTATACGTCTAGTCTCTTACGTGAATGAGCTAAATAATATTATTTGATATTTTACGGTAATGTGTTAATAATTTCACACATAAGTCGCTCCTGAGTATAAGTCGCACCCCCGGCCAAACTATGAAAAAAACTGCGACTTATAGTCCAAAAAATACGGTAATTTTTCTGAAATCTGAGAAAAAGAAAGTGATTATTGGACTTCCAATCTTCTTCTTCTTCTCATTCCTCCTGCGGCTTTATCACAACATCCGATTATTCTTTAAAATGTTTTATGCGAGTTACACGTGTTCTTCATTTAATACAATTTTTAACAGCTGTGTCCTCAGAGCCATGCATCTATAAAAAGAAACGCTCGAAACATACAGCAAACCTGTTTTGAACGCTAACCCAGCTTTTCATTAACCTTGAAAAGCAACAGTCATGACTTTTACTACTGATTGCCATTAAAAACACTGAAAGCTAGAGTAGTAATTCTCCGACATCATCGGGTCTCAGAACATCACAACGTTAAATTTTTCAAGCAAATATGTAATTTCGCAGTCACAGCCGGTATAATATGTTTTCTTTGCCTCAAGTGGGCAAGTCTATGCTGGAAGAAACATTCACAATGACATAAGGCCTCTTAAAGGGGAACTGCACTATTTTGGAATGTTGTCTATTATTCACAATCCCTATGTAAGACAACACGTTTTTCTTTTTTATGCATTCTAAGTTGTTAAATACAGCTAACATCGCAGCTAATGGGAGTACTCTATTCCGCCAATACAGGAATAAGACTGTATTTTTGCCTCATTCCTGTGACAACCCTGCGTGTGACTTAAAGTTGGAAATAGGACTGGGCGATATATCGAAAATACTCTATATATCGCGGGTTTGTCTCTGTGCCATATAGAAAATGACTATATCGTGAGTATAGCTTTTAGCTGCGGGCATTACACTTTAGGCTTTCTCACTCTTTCTTGTCTCTCCTTCTCACAGAGAGATAAAACAAGCGCACCTTCTTACATACGTCACATACTGTCGCGCGTGCATTGTCATACAACCCTCGCCGAGCAGAGATGTGTTAGCTGTGGCAGGTGGTGCAAGCGGAGCGGCGCGAGTGGTAATACGAGAGAGAGAAGGTGCAAATCTGCTATCAAATGGAGGAAGAATAATTAATTCCCAAGAAAAACAGCACAGGGTCTATCGTCTGGCGGTGGTTTGGCTTCAAGCGGGAAGATGTTGAACAGACAACCGTAATATGTCAAGTATGTGGTAAAAGTGTTGCTACAAAAAGTAGCGGCACTGCTAATTTGTACAATCATTTGAAAAGTCACCCGCTAGAGAATAAAGAGTGCTTGAAACTCCGCATGTCAACATCTCCGGCCGGTGCCACACCCAACAAAATGCCCAAGCAACCAGCACTGACCCAATTGAGCCTGACGTCTTCCATTTCCAGATCAACACCGTATGAAAAAATAGTCAAAAACAGAAGGACATAACGTCCGCAGTAACCTACCACATAGCGGAGGACATACACTATTTGATTTCCTACTATGCAGCTAATTTTTATTTTAGTTTTTGAAATATCTTGTGTGACATCATGCACAAAAGTGCACTTTATTTGTTTTAAAATATTGTAGTGGCGTTCTGTACAAAAAGTGCACTTTAATTTAGTGTTGTTTTGATATGTCATCTTAGTGACATTATGCACAAGAGTGCACTAATAGCTTGTTTTAAAATGTCTCTGACAATCTTGCACTTTCTGACACATAGAATCATCATACTGGTGTGATTATATGCATCAAGTGTTCATTCAAGGCTAAGGCAAAATATCGAGATATATATCGTGTATCGTGACATGGCCTAAAAATATTGAGGTATTAATAAAAGGCCATATCGCCCAGCCCTATTTCAAACCACACTTTGCTTGTCCCTTGCATCCTTTAGACTCATATCGCGCTAGAAAAAATAGAAAAATATTGGAAAAGGGCTTAAAAACCACTTAAGAAACACAAAGTAGCAGCGAGCACATTAGTTAACGACAGCACTGCTGAGCTGGCAATGAACACCCGGAAAGCGATCAGCCTGCTCTCAATTTCTGTGCTGCCAGGCACAAAACGGATGGATCAAACTTTAGTGCACTGAGACAAACATATTTTTATTTGGTCTGTAGTTCATAAATCCAAAAGTTCGTACAATGAGGGGTTAATTCAAGATGCAAACTTTTCTGTTTCCGAACCCTGTTTAAGAACCAATGAAGTTCATAAATCGAGGTAAGGGACAAACGGTAGAAAATGGATGGATGGATGGATGGATGGATGGAAGTGTTAATTCAAGGCGAAGGCAAAATATCGAGATATATATTGTGTATTGTGACATGGCCTAAAAACATCGAGATATTAATAAAAGGCCATATCGCCCAGCCCTAGTTGGAATGAACTTTCTTTGGAATTTTGCCGATCATACATAAAAAAAAGAATGTCTTTCACCTTGTTAGTATAACAATGACGACATAAACTGAGAAGTTGGTCCACTTTGACAGCCAATTTAGACACACGAAAGACGCTGGTTTGCACCCACTGTTTTTGACTACGAGTCATTCTTCGTCTAAAAGGGGAATATATCCACTTCCTAACTGTTGGCATCCCAGTGAGAGCAGACATTGTACAGTAAGTGATGTTTATTATGTTTGTTGGCTCTCATGTTGTCTGCAGTTAGTAGTAATCAGTGATGTAGTAAAAAGTGAACGTAAATGGGACGGCATGGCGCAGTGGAAGAGTGGCCGTGCGCAACCCGAGGGTCCCTGGTTCAATCCCCACCTAGTACCAACCTCGTCATGTCCGTTGTGTCCTGAGCAAGACACTTCACCCTTGCTCCTGATGGGTGCTGGTTAGCGCCTTGCATGGCAGCTCCCTCCATCAGTGTGTGAATGTGTGTGTGAATGGGTAAATGTGGAAGTAGTGTCAAAGCGCTTTGAGTACCTTGAAGGTAGAAAAGCGCTATACAAGTACAACCCATTTATCACTTATCATTTAAATGAAAAAAAATGCACAGCTGTATGCGTAAAATGAGCAAAATACGTAAACATGACATTATTATGAATGTGCCTGTTACTACATTACATATATACTAACATGTATATGAAACGATGATGGAGGTGTTGGATGTTTTTCAAAGAGCTTTGTAGGCAAACGAGAGCGACTCCCTTTCGCTTTATTGTTAGCTGACTGTTGCTCGCGTTTATTTCCTAGTTAGAGTGCATAAGAAAAAAAAGTGTGCTTGTCTAAAATAAAGATTGTGAATGATAGGCAAAATTAAAAAAAAGTGCAGTTCCTCTCTAATGCTTGTGCACATAGCAGACATGAGCACCTGCGCCTTCTTCCCCAACATTCCAGCAGCTAAACACATGACACAACTGAACAGAATGTTCACGGCGTCTTGAGTTTCAACAATTTATAAGATACAATTTTGACAGTTTCGTACAATTGTGACGGAAAGATAATGCTGTAGCAAATGTCTAAGTCAAACAAATATGTAATATTGCTAACCTATGAGATGAGACCCGTTCCAAAGTGCAAGGTCAATAGAAATCTCTTGAACTGCTGCTGTCTTAATGGAATCTAAGGCGAGACAAAAAGGCTACAATAAATTAAAGCTGCAACAAAACCACAAACTGCAATTGGAAATTGATTGCGAGCAAATGAGAATCACTTATGTCCATGTTAGTATGACACTACTTAATTGTTGTGGTTTCTTTAAAAGAGCACTCAACAAATGTGTGCAACCTGCTCCACTCCCCTGTTGTCGCTATAGAGACCTCAACTTCCTGTGTCCACTCCCAGGAAAATGACAGCAATACTGGGTGAGACAGGAAGTACAGTTCAGAGGGTTTCAACATAACAACAACATGTTGTTATTACCTTGATATAATACCATAAAACAAAAAGCTAGAACTCTGCTGAAGGCCTATCTTTAAAAGGTAACGAAAAAGAGAGCATTGGAGCACTTCATTACTTCCACTTGGTTGTGGAAAAAAAAATCAGGCAGTTTAAAGTTCGAAACTATTCTAAAAATCGAGCTTGAAATGTATAGCTGCATGGAATGAGAAAAAAAAATCCAGTTTTATTGGCTTGAACGCAGAAGAAAGTGTTAAATGTGAAGAGTATTTTTGGACAATGCAACACAGAAATAGCCAACGTATAGTACTCATAGAGTCATGGCTTGTTATTAACCACTGATATCAGAATCAGAAGTACTTTATTAATCGCAGAGGGGAAATTAAGATTTTCAGCACAGAGCAGATTTCAAACCTTGAACTCTACAACGCTGAATGAAAACTGTTGTTTGGCAGTTGGAAAACTATTCTGGTCAACAGGTATTCCAGCTACGGACACATCTGCTAAAGAACCTGGTGCATACTGGCTCCGTCTGACTGGTTGTCTACCGTCAAAGCTGATATTTTCATTAATTCTCTGTTCTCATACACTCTCTTTCCATCACATATTGAGCAGAAGGGCATAGAGTATGCTAACTTGTCTAGGTATTCAAAACCCAAATTAAGATTCATTTGAGTGGTCCAGTTTAGGGCTGCACGATTTTGAGAGAAAAATCCAATTGCGATTTTTCTCTCCAAAATTGTGATTGCGATTCAATTTGCGATTTTTATATTTTATACATATAAATGCATAAAACTGTGAAAATAACGAATGAAAAAAGACATGTAACTTTGAAAGTCTCAATCAACATATTCTTGTCTCAAGGTGCCACATATTAGAACATGGGTGTCCAAACTTCAGCCCGCGGGCTAAGTGCGTTTTCCATTTGGACCGCGAAACGTAATGAGCAAATAATGAATCTTGCTCGGAGGGCTTTTGCATTCATTTTAAAAGACTGCCATTAATACACCAATCTTGTCGCCATCAATTGAGCAACGCAAGTAATTTAGGTCAATGACCTTTAATTATTCTCTGAATGATACCATGCGCATCATTTACTTATATGACCCTATGCAAACAACTTTCCCTAGTCATGGTGCAATAAAAAATACAACCAACACAAAATGTCAACAGACATGGTCACACATAACACAACCATCAATCAATCAAAGTTTATTTATATAGCCCTTAATCACAAATGCCTCAAAGGGCTGCACCTGCTCACTGAACTTTGTGGATATTATAAAAAATGTCCATTCACCACAAAAAATTCTAAATTACACCCATTTAAAACCATTGCAAAACATGATGGGGAAAAAATGCAAAACACTCCCCACACTTATCCATATTTGGCCCATTTGATATTTCTGACTGATTACAAAACTTTAAGAAGGTTGTCACAGGAGTAAATAAGGTTGGAGTCTAACTTTCACATACTCTTATTATCCAATTATAGTAATTATTAATTGTATATAAATAAATAATGATAAATGGGTTGTACTTGTATAGCGCTTTTCTACCTTCAAGGTACTCAAAGCGCTTTGACACTACTTCCACATTTACCCATTCACACACACATTCACACACTGATGGAGGGAGCTGCCATGCAAGGCGCTAACCAGCACCCATCAGGAGCAAGGGTGAAGTGTCTTGCTCAGGACACAACGGACATGACGAGGTTGGTACTAGGTGGGGATTGAACCAGGGACCCTCGGGTCACGCACGGCCATTCTTCCACTGCGCCACGCCGTCCCTATCTATTATCCATCCATCAATTTTCTAAAGTTTGGACACCCCTGTATTAGAACAATATGCAATAATTTACTTAAATAAATACTTGGCTTTATTCATACAGACTTAGGGCTTTTGTAAACATAATTTTCTTAAACCGAAGAAATAATCGATAAAAACTATACAGACTGTGTAATGTAATGTGATTATAAAATATAATAATAATAATGCAAGTAACCATTTAAAAAGATAACTTTTATTTCTAATTACTGTAGAATTGTTAATCATTGTACTGTAACTGCAAGGTAAATAACTTTATCCTCAATATATAAACAAAAAAAAAATTAAATGGACTTTAATTTCTGTAAGGAAAACCTTTACTTGAATAAATATTGAACATCTTAAAATGCAATTTTTTTCTACTTGGAAAAACTTGGTTGGGTTGTCTTTTTTTTTTTGCCATCGCATTCTTGCTCGTTGGTCCGTGTTGATGGGCTCATATTGCCCAATCGGTTTAAAGCTGAAATATTACCACAAAAGGATATTTGGCTTTGTAATCATATGTTTTTCCTCATAATTTTTGTTACTTTGCGGAACTTCACACTAGCATTTCCCGAAGCTCTCTGTCCGTGCTTCCCGTGTGTGCAAAGCTGGGGGTCTCGCTCAAAGATTGTGGATGACTGAAAAGAAAGCTCAATGCGTTCAGTTAATTCTACTGTTAAACAAACGGGCTGAGGTGCTGACAGCGATGCACAGAGTGAGACCTCTTTCTCCCTGAGAAGCGAGAGACGAAGAAACGCAAAGCTCTACAATTCGGACTGGCAAACATGTCTGTCACTCAAATGCGGGCGACAACAGAGAAAGACACTAATTCAAACGTCGATGTCGGTTAATCGTGCAGCCCTAGTCCAGTTACATGTGGAAAGTTCCAATAGTGCCCAGGATGACACTAAGACCTGCTAGGATCAGTAGCAGAATGAATGTTAGCAACTCCAAATATGTTATTTAAGATGACATGCTTTTTTCACTATGACAGAAAATGAGATGCTTGAAGACAAAAGGAAGATTATTTGTGTTAAATAATAACTTGACATGACAGTAGCTTTGATAATTGATGAAAATATACATGTAAATCAAATAGATTAAACCTAAATAGATTAAACCAAACAGCCTAAAAGCGATAAGTAATCATATTTTTTTTAAAGCATTATCGGCAGAGATAGCAACATTATCGCCAGAGAGTGCAACATTTTATGTGTAGAGATGTAATGTCTAAATCAAGACTTGCTCTTGGACTAACCTCAAGTGTACTTTTATTGTTTTGGAGGCCGGAAAATGTTTTCCATTCATTTTAGTGCTTGAAATATCAATATGACGCTGCAGTCCACATTTGGCCAGCATATTTGGAAAAGTACTCCACCCCACGATAAAAATGGGATGGTGAATGGAAGTCACTTCATCAACAAAGTTTCAGCATTGAGGACTGGATAGCTATACTAACACAGCTGGTTTGAAAAATATATGTTCAAATAAAGTCACACTAATTGTTAAAATAGAAGTGAAGTGAATTTGAGCTATGGAACACACTTGGCAACGTTATTAACACCCATATGCTGTGGCTCGGAATGGAATCGCACACAAATGCCAAATAAAGCAACTGCATGACACATATATGTTAAAAGCACCAGTGACATTTCATGACTATGGCCTGAACATTCCCTGCTATGGGTAAAAACAAGGTGATAGAAGCCAATTGCAATATTTTCTCTGCTGCATTTTAATGGTCGAAGAGCCAGCCTCAAGACTCAAGGAAATGATCACTGTTATGTTTACATGAAGCCATCAATGTGCCTTAAATTACAACATTATTGTAGAAACCAAGACTGTAAGGTGTTTATACAAACCACACTCCATTTGTTATTTAAAATACAGTGTAACTTCAACCTACAAGCACGATTTGTCCCGTGACCATGCTTGTAACTCAACTCAGAACACTTGTATCTCAAAGCAGCAGCGCCCTTTAAAACAAAATAAAAAACTATTTAATTTGTGCTTGGGCCTCCAAAAACACCATCATTATAACATGTAACATGCCTTCAAAAACCTTAAGACATCAAATATTGTTTGAAAAATATTACAATAGCATGTACTACAAACAACTACAGTAGTTTTATTAAATATAAATTATATTGCACAGTTTTGCCAAGTCTGTGTGTTATCCCTTTATTAGGCAAGGCAAGGCAACTTTATTTGTATAGCACTTTTCATGCACAAGGCAGACTCAAAGTGCTTCACAGACAACAAAGTGAAATGAAAAAATAAAAAATAAAAGCAAAATTAAAACGCATACAATAAAAATAAAAACAGTGCGGACGTTAAAAGTTAAAAGATTAAAAGATTTAGCTGAAAGTTAAGGTGAACATAAAAGTAGTCAGAGTTGGGGAAAGTCTGACATCTTCAGGAAGTTTATTCCAGCTATTTGTTGCATAGTGACTGAATGATGCTCTCCCTTGATTTTAGTTTACTCTGGGAACAGATTGGTCTCAGAAGATCTTAATGATCCAGAGGGCTTATATAGTGGGAGCATATCAGTGATATACTTCGGCCCTAGACCATGTAGTGATTTATATGTGAGCAGGAGGATTTTGAAATCAATTCTCTGATGTACAGGGAGCCAATGTAAGGATTTAAGAATTGGTGTAATGTGCTCACATTTTTTGGTCTTTGTTAGAACTCTAGCAGCAGCGTTCTGAACAAGCTGTAGCTGCCTTTTGGGAAGACCTGCAAGGAGACCATTACAATAGTCTAGCCTACTGGTAATAAAGGCATGGGCACATTTTTCTAAGTCTTGAGCTGACATGAGCCCTCTAAGTCTTTTTACATTTTTGAGGTGATAGTAGGCTGATTTTGTTACTGATTTGATGTGACTGTCGAAATGTAAATCAGAATCTAAAATAACCCCAAGATTTCTGGCTTTATTTGAGGTTTTCAGGGACAGTGATTGAAGGTGTTGGATGACTTTAAACCTTTCTTTTTTAGCACCAAAAACAATTATCTCAGTTTTATCTTCATTTAGTTGTAGGAAATTTTGGCACATCCAGTGTTTGGCTTGCTCAATGCACTGGCACAGAAGATCTATGGGGCGATAGTCATTTGGTGAAAGCGCTACATAGATTTGGGTGTCATCGGCATTGCAATGATGGTCAATGTTATTATTTTGCATGATTTGTCCTAGTGGGAGCATATAGATGTTAAATAAAGTCGGCCCCAAGATTGAACCTTGGGGGACTCCACACGTTGGTTGGTTCTGATACAAAGTCACCAATGGAATCAAAATAGTTCCTATCTTGTAGATATGACTTGAACCAGTTATGAGAAAATTATTTTCATAGCTTTGGTTGTGTGTTTCTTTTGTTGCATCTGGCAACACAGTCAAAGACGTATTTGAGTGACGGACCGTGGGAGGTCAGCCAGCTTGTTAACAACAAGCAATGTGTAGCTCATGCATGACCATCCAGTTTGTTGAGTCAGGATGAAACAGCTTCTGCAGCTTCTCAATATTTTTATGGATACATGTTAGTCGTGGCTGCAACTTGTATAATATGGACTATGACTCGCTAAATAGACTTCTAACAGGTAGGACATCATTTTAATGGTTAGTGTCTCTGATTTGGTCTTAAGCGTACTCTCTTGTGCACTAATTTTAGTTAGTTCCGATGGTTCAGGGTCAGAATGTGAATTTCTGAGTGGCGCTCAAACACGCACGTCAACTGTCAATCAAAATGTATATTTGTTTCTTTTGTAAACAAAGCAGGTACAACGTGAAACAATATATTAACTCTTTATTGCTCAAACAGTTTGGTTTCTTGTGTAAATGAAGCAGGAAAGTAACATAACGAATATTGCTTTAACCGAAGTTAATAGTTTCCTTTACCAAAGTATACTATTAATTTAAAGCATAACAAAAAGCTTAGACACACCTCGTATCTAAAGTTACTTGTAGGTTAAGGTACTAGTAAGTTGAGGTACCACTGTTGTTCCAACAAAACAAGATTATTTAAGACTTTAGATGACTATTTACAGAATAATATACAATCCTTACAGCAAAAGTACAAACCCCGTTTCCATATGAGTTGGGAAATTGTGTTAGATGTACATATAAACGGAATACAATGATTTGTAAATAATTTTCAACCCATATTCAGTTGATTATGCTACAAAGACAACATATTTGATGTTCAAACTGATAAACATTCATTTTTTTGCAAATAATCATTAACTTTAGAATTTGATGCCAGCAACACGTGACAAATATGTTGGGAAAGGTGGCAATAAATACTGATAAAGTTGAGGAATGCTCATCAAACACTTATTTGGAACATCCCACAGGTGAACAGGCTAATTGGGATCAGGTGGGTGCCATGATTGGGTATAAAAGTAGATTCCATGAAATGCTCAAACATTCACAAACAAGGATGGGGCGAGGGTCACCACTTTGTCAACAAATGCGTGAGCAAATTGTTGAACAATTTAAGAAAATCCTTTCTCAACCAGCTATTGCAAGGAATTTAGGGATTTCACCATCTACGGTCCGTAATATCATCAAAGGGTTCAGAGAATCTGGAGAAATCACTGCACGTAAGCAGCTAAGCCCGTGACCTTCGATACCTCAGGCTGTACTGCATCAACAAGCGACATCAGTGTGTAAAGGATATCACCACATGGGCTCAGGAACACTTCAGAAACCCACTGTCAGGAACTACAGTTGGTCGCTACATCTGTAAGTGCAAGTTAAAACTCTCCTATGCAAGGCGAAAACCGTTTATCAACAACACCCAGAAACGCCGTCGGCTTCGCTGGGCCTGAGCTCATCTAAGATGGACTGATACAAAGTGGAAAAGTGTTCTGTGGTCTGACGAGTCCACATTTCAAATTGTTTTTGGGAACTGTGGACGTCGTGTCCTCCGGACTAAAAAGGAAAAGAACCATCCGGATTGTCATAGGCGCAAAGTTGAAAAGCCAGCATCTGTGATGGTATGGGGGTGTATTAGTGCCCAAGACATGGGTAACTTACACATCTGTGAAGGCACCATTAATGCTGAAAGGTACATACAGGTTTTGGAGCAACATATGTTGCCATCCAAGCAGCGTTACCATGGACGCCCCTGCTTATTTCAGCAAGACAATGCCAAGCCACGTGTTACATCAACGTGGCTTCATAGTAAAAGAGTGCGGGTACTAGACTAGCCTGCCTGTAATCCAGACCTGTCTCCCATTGAAAATGTGTGGCACATTATGAAGCCTAAAATACCACAACGTAGACCCCAGACTGTTGAACAACTTAAGCTGTACATCAAGCAAGAATGGGAAAGAATTCCATCTGAGAAGCTTAAAAAATGTGTCTCCTCAGTTCCCAAACGTTTACTGAGTGTTGTTAAAAGGAAAGGCCATGTAACACAGTGGTGAACATGCCCTTTCCCAACTACTTTGGCACGTGTTGCAGCCATGAAATTCTAAGTTAATTATTATTTGCAAAAAAAAATAAAGTTTATGAGTTTGAACATCAAATATCTTGTCTTTGTAGTGCATTCAATTGAATATGGGTTGAAAAGGATTTGCAAATCATTGTATTCCGTTTTATATTTACATCTAACACAATCTCCCAACTCATATGGAAACGGGGTTTGTAGATGCATTACCAATGACATTACGATCTCATAAAATCCTCCTAATTACATTTGACAAATTAGTTGTCACTGTGTGGGTGGGTTGTTATGTAAGATATTAGAACAGCTTTTGTCAACTTTGACTATGACTTTTTCTTCTCAAAAGTGGTGAATGTTACATAAGTCGTGCAAATGTTAGGCGTTCCACACAGGTCTATGTTTAATAATAATAATTATAATAATGGATTAGATTTATACAGCGCTTTTCTATCGACTAGATAATAAAAACGCTCACAGAGAAGTGAGAACCCATTATTTATTTACTCCACATTCAGACCAGTATTATTCACTTCCCTTGGACAATATTCTTAGAAAACACCCTATGACGTTCATTTGTTTGTGCAAATGCCCACCCAACTTAACTCATCAATAAAGCACTAGAAGGGCTGAAATAACATTTACTGTTGAACACTATACATAAAAATACTGTACTCATGTGTATTTCAAAAACACAAACTATAAAGTTGCAGGTGGCTATACGTTGGCCTTGGCTTTGTGCCACTAGGTTGTATCTTTAAATTGGGATATGTCACAGACTATTTGCCTCTTTTCAACCAAAAAACATTTTGAAACGTAACAAGAAGTCTCTAAAGAAGACCAATATCCATCTGGTGCGGATTTGAAAATGCATAGGCATAATAGTATCTCAGCACTTTGCCCTACTTTTCGCCCTTATTATCCCATGGATAGGCTACTACGGGCTCACACTGCCAGGGCATCCACCATGGTGTTACTCTTGTCCTCGTTCCTCTCAACTTCATTCAAACTGTCACACCCCCATGCTTTTTTGTTCTCTTCACTGTGGTATGTGCCTTGGTTTCTGGAGCTTCAGATAAAATGCATTATATTACTAATATTTGTAGGATGATTCATAGGGAACAATGACAACTAAAGATCCATCCATCCATTTTCTACCGCTTGTCCCTTTCGAGGTCACGGGGGGCGCTGGAGCCTATGTCAGCTGCATTCGGGCGGAAGGCGGGGTACACCCTGGACAAGTCGCCACCTCATCACAGACAACTAAAGCTACATACATACTGTATTTTAAAAAGTGCATAGCATGCTGTAGATAGGAACATGTTCGTCCTCATATAGGACCACATACCTTTTAGTAAGTAGTTGCAAATGTCCATAAACCCACATTGTTCATGGAAGTCTAATGAATGTAAGTTCCCACACAGGGGTGTCAAGATGCCTCCTGTATAAAAGTACTGTCGTCATACTGTTCCTTTCTTGGTTTTTTATCAGGCTAATGTTCACTAAATCACAACTATTATTTTTTAAATCAGCAACTAAAGGAGCCTGGATTCAATACAGTTTTTCTTCGACGCAGCAAACACCTACACACAGACAACATCATGAATCATCGCAAACTAGAGTGGGCACTCGTGTTCAAAGAACAAGGTCGATCAGAGATTTAAAGATTCTGAAGGCGGAGAGACAACACCCGCGGGCGTTTTTGGGACACAACTAAATTGTATGTTGTCAAACTCTTAAACAAACTTACCGCACATAATGACACCCCTTGCAACAGTCTAAGAACTGTTCTTTACATTTTTTTTAAAGCAGCCAAAAATGTAGTGTAGTCAAAATATGGTAACTATAACATAAGTTTTATTCAATACTTAAAAGGGCTGCATCAGGTAGGCAGCTCTATAGAGAGCGCTCGCGTTCAAACAAGATTTACACGCATTACATGCCGCCCTCTACATGGTCCGACCATGTAAGCTACACCCCATAAGGAGGATAAGGTTATGTTGTGGAAAATGCAAGAAACACATTGTTGCTGTTTCTTCCAGGTCTTTATTTAAAGACTGCCAACATGAGAATTATACAATAACATTGTGCCCTAATTAGGGATGTCCGATAATGGCTTTTTGCCGATATCCGATATTCCGATATTGTCCAACTCTTTAATTACCGATACCGATATCAACCGATACTGATATATACAGTCGTGGAATTAACACATTATGCCTAATTTGGACAACCAGGTATGGTGAAGATAAGGTCCTTTTTTAAAATATTAATAAAATAAAATAAGATAAAAAAAATAAAAACATTTTCTTGAATAAAAAAGAAAGTAAAACAATATAAATACATAGAAACTAGTAGTTAATGAAAATGAGTAAAATTAACTTTTAAAGGTTAGTACTATTAGTGGATCAGCAGCACGCACAATCATGTGTGCTTACGGACTGTATCCCTTGCAGACTGTATTGATATATAATGTAGGAACCAGAATATTAATAACAGAAAGAAACAACCCTTTTGTGTGAATGAGTGTAAATGGGGGAGGGAGGTTTTTTGGGTTGGTGCACGAATTGTAAGTGTATCTTGTGTTTTTTATGTTGATTTAATTTTTTTTTTTTTTACCGATACCAATAATAAAAAAAACAATACCGATAATTTCCGATATTACTTTTTAAAGCATTTATCGGACATCTCTAGCCCTAATAGTGCATCAAAGAATACACTGAAAACCACGCCCATACCGGCTGGGTGAGAGCACAGTCCCATTGCCCGCCACACAGCACCCCTCTCCCCAAACACCCAAAAGGCAATTTATGGGGGAAACGAAAACCTCCCAGGAGGATTTACCAGCCTGCCATATCGGATGCAATGTCCTTTCATCAGAGGAGCGTGCGAAACCTGCGGGGCAGAATGATCACTTCGGGCCCGAGGAGGTAAGGGACACTCAACCCTGACAGACTTAGGAGGACGATCACGTTGAGGTCACCAATGTGGCAAATGCAAGAAACACACTGTTTCTGTTTCTTTAAGGTCTTTATTCAAAGACTGCCAACATAAGAATCATGATATAATAATATTACACCCTAACAGAGCGCCAAAGAATACACTAAAAACCACGCCCAAACTGGCTGGGTTAGAGCATGGTCCTAAGGCTCGCCATACAGTCACAAAAACAGTATTATGGAAAGCAAATGACTGGTTCAACAAAGTTGTACTTTTAATACTGACAAATAGACATCTTTTTATTCAATTTGTTCTCATTAACCAACATATGCTAGCTGTTGGTGTTTTGTTTTTTATTTAATTTGGATCTGATTACATACAGCAGCTTTAATAGAGCTTTTTTGTTAACCTATCATTTTGCTTTTGTCCGCTGAATCTGAATCTCAGGCTGTGGTGTGATAATATTATGCCCTGTAGTGACAAAGACGGGTGTAAAATGTGCACAGAACATTTGAGCTAGGATATCTACCATAGACAGTAAAGAGCGAACCTAACCAGCTCAGGGTAATAGCAGGTCAACGGTGAACATGGGATTTGGAGCACATCTGTTTAAAGTATTAGGGGAAAAAACATGACCTGTAATTACAGGGAAATGATACAGCGGCTCTCACTATTTCTTCTGAGGAAGGGGCCCAATGGTTGTCTCTCTGCCTGCAGCAGATTGTCTTTTTGAAATCTGAGCTCGATCTTGCAGTAGAGGCTGCAGTCGGCAGACTAACAGTAAGAGCTGCGGTCTGATGATGAAGCAGATCTTACTGTAAACTTCAAGGACAAGGCAAAGATGTTAAAGGTAATATTTAGCGTAGACGGTGCAAATTCAACATTATCTTGCTTTATAGAGCAACCAAATCTTGTTGAAAGATTTGTTGAATAGTGGTCCAACTAGAGGTTAAAACAACAAAAAAATCTGATGTGCTGTCACTTTAACAAATGCTCATGTTTTCTGTGGAGCCTTACTTAGAAGACAATGGGATGATTAATGTGTCCACTTAACTAAAACATGTTTCATCTGCCATTCCAGTTTTTACATCACTTACCAGGGAAGCTTTAACATAACACATGCACGGTCTTGTTTTACAAGGACAGGTTGCATATGTGAGCGCGGTAACTACAGCCCAAAAATTCCCTGACCAAGAGAAGGCAGAATTTGCAGACAAGAAAGAATCGGGGCTACCATTTTTAACGTAATCAGTATACAAATTTATAATCTCGAAGTAAGTAGTTTTAAGATGATCTAAAATCCTATAGACTGTCATTACTTGCAGAAAAGAAGCAGAATACACTAAATCAGGGGTCGGCAACCTCTACCAGTCAAAGAGCCATTTTGACCAGTTTTACAAATTAAAGAAAACATTGAGCGCCACAAAAATGTTTTGAAATTTAAAATGAAATAACACTGCATACAAAGTTTTTTTTTTGCTTTGTGCTATATATTAACCAAGGGTCTCAGACACGCGGCCCACACCTTAATATGAAAATTGAATGTCAGTGCGGCCCGCGGGTTTTATATGAATGGCGCTTGACAGCGTCATACTTGTCAACCCTCCAGATTTTTCCGGCAGACTACAAATTTTAGGGCAACTATTCTCTCGGACGTGCCGTGATGGTACAGCATTTAGCGCCCACTACAACCAGCGTGCCGGCCCAGCCACATGTTGTATGGGGCTTCTGCTTACTCACGTAAGTGACAGCAAGGCATACTTGGTCAACAGCCACACAGGTTACACTGACGGTGGCGGTATAAAAAACTTTAACACTCTTACTAATAATGCGCCACACTGTGAACCCACACCAAACAAGAATGACAAACACATTTCGGGAGAACATCTGCACCGTAACACAACATAAACACAACGGAACAAATACCCAGAATTCCATGCAGCCCTAACTCTTCCGGGCTACATTATACACCCCTGCTACCACCAAACCCCGCCCCCACCCCAACCCTGCTCCCTCACACATCAACCAAACCCCCCCCCACCCCCGGGTAGCAGGGGTGTATAATGTAGCCCGGAAGAGTCAGGGCTGCATGGGATTCTGGGTATTTGTTCTGTTGTGTTTATGTTGTGTTAAGGTGCAGATGTTCTCCCGAAATGTGTTTGTCATTCTTGTTTGGTTTTGGTTCAAAGTGTGGCGCATTATTAGTAAGAGTATGCAGCTGAGCCGCATCAGAGTGATCAAAGAGCCGCATGCGGCTCCGGAGCCGCGGGTTGCCGACCCCTGCACTAAATGAATGGGTAGATGTGCTTTGTGATATAACGATAAATATCGTAGTACGACATTAAATGTCTATGGTACGATATAACGCTATATTGTTTGTATCATAACTTTTACATATGGGTCGTGGCTAACGTAAAGCAGCAACGCTGATGTTTCATGGTAGCATTTTTACGTCACTTGATAGAACTTTACGGTGAGAACCAGCGGGACTACAAATGTTAACAACTTTGCAGAGACAAAGCACAATGGCAAAAAATTAAGAAAAATTGGTACCAAAAAGAAGAAAGAGAATCTCCTACATTTAGCTTTGGGTTGGATTAAAAAAGTAAGACCCCGACTAAACAATGGTAAACTGCAAAACATGCCGCAAACAGGTCGTTCGTAGCGACATAAACATACAGAGACCATGTTGAAATGTTCCAAACTACTAACGTTAACTCAAAACCACAAAGTGATGAAAAGAAACACAAACACAAAGCAAGTGACAGAGTCAAGCAGTCCTGCAGACACCAACAAATTAGAGATGCCATCTATACATTAAATATGTGTAGACATGTGTATGTGTAGGCATGGCTCTACTACAGTGTTCCTTCGATTATCACAGGAGTAACGTTGCAGACCCCCAATGCATGCCTAGAGGACCAAAATAAGGCTATTTTGTCTATCTCCTAAGTCTGATTCATATTAAGTTTGTACATCCATAGCTCAACCGCAAGACGGGCAAAAACTATTTGCTAGGCTCTTAAGTGGGCTCCTTCAGGTTGAGTGCAGGAGTTGGACTTCCTGGAGCCTCTAATCTTCTCCGGAGTGTCTGACTTTAATCGTTCAACAAGTCAGCCAAGTCACTGTGGTGAATGGCGGCTCTTGAATGCACCAGTGGGTAATCAGGATGAGAGCAGGTGGCAGCCCAAGTACAACAACAAAGCCTGGACCTTGTGGTTCAACAAAAAACAACACAAGAAAGGATTAGAAAAACCTCGAGTGCATATTTCTTAGATCTTTAAGTACTGAAATATGATAACTTTGAATGCCATTGAACAGTTTCTGCTTGTTTATAACAAAAACAACATCCATATTAAGTTTGTGCTGGTGGACAATACATCCTTTAATTCCCTTTTCCACTGCAGGAACCTTTCTCATTTACCTTGGATTTGGAAAAACCTTGGTACATTCCTACCCAAGTTATTATCATTATTTCTATTCACCTGCCAAACTTTAATAAAAATGGAGCAAAAGAACTGTAGAAGAGAAACTACGAGAAGTAATGGAACAAAGTGGAACTTTTAAGTCTGTGAAAGAATAGTAGAATTGTACTTTATTCTAAGAAGTTGAAAGACAGTCGCAGTGGGTTCGACTGCCGGACTAAGTAGTATGACCAGCTCAGCGTTCTTTGGAAGTGCCGATTTACCTGGGTAAATAAATAAAATTCCTGGTAATTAATGTTGGTGGAGAGGTTTTTTTTGTCTCATTCAAACAATACATTCCATGATAACTATGCACAAAAAGCTCAACGTCCTGCTTTATTGGTTATTGGTTGGATTTAAGAATAATACCTGGCAAGTCTATATCATCCAGCCAATCACTATGCTGATAAAGAAGATAAGGCACAAAATGCATTCCAGCAGCCAGAGCCTTTCTTGGCTGCATTTATAATCATCCTTATCACAGCCTGTTTGTTGTCAGTTAGCCACAACTATCTCTGCTTTTCCTCCCCTACAGCCATTCTGACAGTACCCAGACTACTGTAAACTGGCAGAATTGCTCACTCAGATAAGAGTTGTAGCCTACAGCGGAGACTCAGCTCTGTCCGTCTTCAGGACTATCAGGAACTGCAGACTGAGGCAAGGCGTTGCTACGTGCAGCGAGGGTCGTTTTCAAATTAAGAAAACCACACGTTTGTCTGAGAATGATATAGTGTTACAGCTGAATGGCTGTAGATAGGCTGTATTGTGTAGTATTATACAAGCGCACATGCCTGAGGATTAGCCACGGGGCTTGTCCTGTCTGTACCATAAGGCTGCAGAGGCCACTAGCTATTGTCACCGCTGTGTCACAATACACTTTCAAAAATTCAGCAAATGTACAACTTTGGTTTCCAGTGTCCATGGGCAATCTGAACCCGTTCAGTCCTGCTGTGTGAATAAATATGACCATTAACAATCATGTGTACCGGTACTATAATTATTATAGGTTGCCACTTTTGAGAATTTGTACTGATCGAAAAATGGAGTTCTTGTGTGTCAAGGACTACTACTATTACATAGCTTAAACTCAATTACTGAAAAGGTACTCGACCAACACACCACAACACAAGACTAAACACTTTCTTCTCTCTCCAAAACTGGATTTCATGTCAATTCGTTCAGGCTGAGCTTCCGACTACATCGAAATTGTTTGTCGTCCCTAGGCCTGGGCCTATATTCGATAAGTCAATCAATCGACGATTAATGAAAATTAAGCCGGTAAGTTTTCCAGCGTCGATAAATCGCCGTGTGCTTCCTTTAAGAGCATTCGCGCTTTTCGTCTCTTTCGGCAGCTGTGCACGTTTGTGCCATAGTGGAATGAAAAGATGGGGGTGAATTCTCTTGTCATCATTAAAGGGGAACATTATCACCAGACCTATGTACCGGTAAGCGTCAATATATACCTTGATGTTGTAGAAAAAAAACCTTTTTTTTTTTTAACCGATTTCCAAACTCTAAATGGGTGAATTTTGGCGAATTAAACGCCTTTCTATTATTCGCTCTCGGAGCGATGACGTCACTACGTGACGTCACTACGTGACGTCACATCGGGAAGCAATCCGCCATTTCCTCACTTTCGTCGGTGTGTTGTCGGAGGGTGTAACAACACGAACAGGGACGGATTCAAGTTGCACCAGTGGCCCAAAGATGCGAAAGTGGCAAGAAATTGGACGAAATTTGTTAAAAATACGAGGCTGTGGGGAAAGCCGACGAAATGGTCAGTCGTTTGTTCCGCACACTTTACCGACGAAAGCTATGCTACGACAGAGATGGCAAGAATGTGCGGATATCCTGCGACACTCAAAGCAGATGCTGACATCAACTCCAAAACTGGACAGATCAGCTTTCAGGAAAAGAGAGCGGATGAGGGTATGTCAGTATTTTGTGTCTATTTAGGTATGGTTAACCTGAGTGCTGAAATCGTGGACAAATATATGTTCTTAGCGCGCCTGAAATGGGCTGTCTGCACTCTCAAAGTGCATGTTGTTGCCAAATGTATTTCATATGCTGTAAACCTAGTTCATAGTTGTTAGTTTCCTTTAATGCCAAACAAACACATACCAATCGTTGGTTAGAAGGCGATCGCCAAATTCGTCCTCGCTTTCTCCCGTGTCGCTGGCTGTCGTGTCGTTTTCGTCGGTTTCGCTTGCATACGGTTCAAACCGATATGGCTCAATAGCTTCAGTTTCTTCTTCAATTTCGTTTTCGCTACCTGCCTCCACACTACAACCATCCGTTTCAATACATGCGTAATCTGTTGAATCGCTTTAGCCGCTGAAATCCGAGTCTGAATCCGAGCTAATGTCGCTATAGCTTGCTGTTCTATGCGCCATGTTTGTTTGTATTGGCATCACTGTGTGACGTCACAGGAAAATGGACGGGTGTATATAACGATGGTTAAAATTAGGCACTTTGAAGCTTTTTTAGGGATATTGCGTGATGGGTAAAATTTTGAAAAAAACTTCGAAAAATAAAATAAGCCACTGGGAACTGATTTTTAATGGTTTTAACCCTTCTGAAATTGTGATAATGTTCCCTTTTAAGTGATGCTGGCCTGCAAGCATCACACAGTGCAACTAGTTAGCATGTAGCAGCCAACATGGACAAAATGATCACAAAATCAAATGCTACTGCACCAGTGTGGGAATATTTCAGTTCAAACCTTTGGAACAAGATGATCCTATCAACCACAGAGGAGCAAGTTTGCCGAATGTGCGCAAATACAACAAACATCCACGCCCACTTGAAACAGAACCACTCGACAATCCACACTCACTCTGCATTTGGTGTACACGCCAGGTCAGTGTAAACAAAACAGTGCAAAATAGTGTGCGCTCACAGAAAGTGTGGTTAAATGCATCACCAAAGACATGCTGCCATTTAATACTGTTCTAAAACTAGCATTTCTAAAACTGCTGCAAACGTTTGACAGACATTTGTCACGACATCATGTCGGTGTTCCTCATTTGGAGTCTGCCAGAATTAAGTATTTTTTGCATTTGGCCTGTTAATACATCTGCTTATATTGGAGTGCTTATATTGTTACTCTGCACTTTTGTATAAAAAGGTCTTGAAGGGGAACATTATCACCAGACCTATGTAAGCGTCAATATATACCTTGATGTTGCAGAAAAAAGACCATATATTTTTTTAACCGATTTCCGAACTCTAAATGGGTGAATTTTGGCGAATTAAACGCCTTTCTATTATTCGCTCTCGGACCGATGACGTCACAACGTGGCGTCACATCGGGAAGCAATCCGCCATTTTCTCACTTTCGTCGGTGTGTTGTCGGAGGGTGTAACAACACGAACAGGGACGGATTCAATATGCACCAGTGGCCCAAAGATGCGAAAGTGGCAAGAAATTGGACAACATTTGTTCAAAATACGAGGCTGTGGGGAAAGCCGACGAAATGGTCAGTCGTTTGTTCCGCACACTTTACCGACGAAAGCTATGCTACGACAGAGATGGCAAGAATTTGTGGATATCCTGCGACACTCAAAGCAGATGCATTTCCAACGATAAAGTCAAAGAAATCTGCCGCCAGACCCCCATTGAATCTGCCGGAGTATGTGAGCTATTCAGGGGCAACGGACCTCGGTAGCACGGCAAGCAATGGCGGCAGTTTGTTCCCGCAGACGAGCGAGCTAAACCCCCTGGATGTCTTGGCTCACACCGTCCCTTATGCCACCGAAGATGATCAAGAGAAGAATATCGACCCTAGCTTCCCTGGCCTGCTGACATCAACTCCAAAACTGGACAGATCAGCTTTCAGGAAAAGAGAGCGGATGAGGGTATGTCTACAGAATATATTAATTGATGAAAACTTTATTCATTACTTGCGGTTTTATGTAAATTATTATACATAAACTGTGTTTACCAATAATTTAGCTTAAAAACATTTATTTTTTTCAATCATTCGAGTACATTCGGGTAGTCTTGTGTAATGCAGTATTTTGTGTCTATTTAGGTATGGTTAACCTGAGTGCTGAAATCGTGGAAAAATATATGTTCTTAGCGCGCCTGAAATGGGCTGTCTGCACTCTCAAAGTGCATGTTGTTGCCAAATGTATTTCATATGCTGTAAACCTAGTTCATAGTTGTTAGTAATTATCTTATCAGACAGTGTTAAGCCGCTGAAATCCGAGTCTGAATCCAAGCTAATGTCGCTATACCTTGCTGTTTGTTTGTATTGGCATCACTGTGTGACGTCACAGGAAAATGGACGGGTGTATATAACGATGGTTAAAATCAGGCACTTTGAAGCTTTTTTTAGGGATATTGCGTGATGGGTAAAATTTTGAAAAAAACTTCGAAAAATAAAATAAGCCACTGGGAAATGGTTTTTAATGGTTTTAACCCTTCTGAAATTGTGATAATGTTCCCCTTTAACTTGATTGACAGTTAAGTAATGTACAACTCTACCTCTGCCTTCATGTTCAATATAAAAGTGCAATTTTGTTTGTCAATACTATATTTAGCCGTTTTATTTATTGTTTTGCTTGTGTATATTTGAGGCCCCCCTCCCGTTACTTCCCTAACATATTTCATTGCTTCTGCTTGTGATTTTTAGTGCAAAATTTTGCTAACAGACAATGTATATTTTATTATTGGTTTGTTTCATTCAACTTGGGGATTTAAAAGTTTTCATTGCATTTACAATTGTAAAATATACAACAAATACAAGTGTATTGCAATTTAAAGGAAATTCATGCATTATTATTATGTAATATCATTACGTCAATGGTTCATTTGGCCTCAATAACCTCAAATAATGGCAATAATATCGTTTATCGGCAAAAATGTGGAGGTTCTTTATATCTTCATGTAAATGTGTTATCAGTCCAGGCCTAGTTATCCCCATATTCTGGATTAACTAGAAAGGACAATTTCAACAGATACAAAATTGCCGAGAACAAAACAAAGCACCTTCTTCTTTGCATCTCAGTCCAGCTACTGTTAAGTTGAGTTAATGAGGGAAAATGCAAAACGCTGGGAAGTTGAGCCTCTGAGGCCAAAGCCTCGTTCATATAATGACCTACTAAAGAAAGGGGGGCTTTGTTCGGTGCAACACAAGCAGGTTCCTCTTTAATGACTTCATGTGCATGCCAAAATAGTTCATCACACAATCTCTTCATGCGACCGCTACTCATTTCAGGACATCCCCGTCATGTGAGCAAGCAGCACGTGACTCCTGCCTTTCAAATACCGGTACAAACTTTCATTTGAACGCCTCTCGGGTTGTCAATAGCTCAGTACAGAAGGAGGTATGTAGCGGTGCAAAGCACGTGTCCACGTGCAGAAGGTTACTATGGAAATTGTTAAAAGAACAAATTACATGCCACAGGAGTCAATGCACTTGTGGGAATGTATGTATTTAAAGAAGAATTTGGCCGCAGGCATGAGTCTTAACTCTCTCAGTCTAACTAAATAATTGAAGAGTAATAAAAAAATCCTTGCTTGACAGAATCTGAGGTCTGTGTTTTTGAAACATAATCTGTATGAATAAAAATTTAAAATGACTGACTGGCACCAGTTCTACTCTTATGAAAGACCATAATTTAGTCAAATAGTTTCAAATACATTGTTATAAAGTGACAAAACATCGAAAAAAACGTGTGTCGGAATGAATGTAGCAAAGTTTGACATTATTTAGCACTCAGAAGAAAGTGCTCACTGGCGCCTTAACCACACTGAGATATTGTATGTTGGCTAGCAAAGACTCTCAGAAAAGCTTCCTTTTAATCTCACTTTATTGGAATTTGTGCAGATAAGGCAAAAATGTGTACATGCGAATATGGCCAGACTATTGCTGTATGCTTTTTAAAGGCCTACTGAAACCCACTACTACCGACCACGCAGTCTGATAGTTTATACATCAATGATGAAATTTTAACACTGCAACACATGCCAATACGGCCGGGTTAGCTTACTAAAGTGCAATTTTAAATTTTGCGCGAAATATCCTGCTGAAAACGTCTCGGTATGATGCCGTCTGCGTGTGACGTCACGGATTGTAGAGGATATTTTGGGACAGCATGGTGGCCAGCTATTAAGTCGTCTGTTTTCATCGCAAAATTCCACGGTATTCTGGACATCTGTGTTGGTGAATCTTTTGCAATTTGTTTAATGAACAATGGAGACAGCAAAGAAGAAAGCTGTAGGTGGGAAGCGGTGTATTGCGGGCGGCTGCAGCAACACAAACACAGCCGGTGTTTCATTGTTTACATTCCCGAAAGATGACAGTCAAGCTTTACCATTGGCCTGTGGAGAACTGGGACAACAGAGACTCTTACCAGGAGGACTTTGAGTTAGATACGCAGACACGGTACCGTGAGTACGCATGCAGCTGCGGCTTCCAAACATTTGATCGCTTGCCCGTACGTGCGTGCCGCTATGTGCATGTCACGTACGTAACTTTGGGGACTTTGGGGAAATATATGTGCTCTATGAACTTTGGGGAGGTGAACAGTACTTTGGGCTGTGGGATTGAGTGTGTTGTGCAGGTGTTTGAGTTGTATTGGCGGGTTATATGGACGGGAGGGGGAGGTGTTTGTTATGCGGGATTAATTTGTGGCACATTAAATATAAGCCTGGTTGTGTTGTGGCTAATAGAGTATATATATGTCTTGTGTTTATTTACTGTTTTAGTCATTCCCAGCTGAATATCAGGTCTCACCCGCCTCTCACAGCATCTTCCCTATCTGAATCGCTCCCACTGCCCTCTCGTCCTTCACTCTCACTTTCCTCATCCACGAATCTTCCATCCTCGCTCAAATTAATGGGGAAATCGTCGCTTTCTCGGTCCGAATCGCTCTCGCTGCTGGTGGCCATGATTGTAAACAATGTGCGGATGTGAGGAGCTCCACAACCTGTGACGTCACGCGCATATCGTCTGCTACTTCCGGTACAGGCAAGGCTTTTTTATCAGCGACCAAAAGTTGCGAACTTTATCGTCGATGTTCTCTACTAAATCCTTTCAGCAAAAATATGGCAATATCGCGAAATGATCAAGTATGACACATAGAATGGACCTGCTATCCCCGTTTAAATAAGAAAATCGCATTTCAGTAGGCCTTTAATTGATAATGTGATGAGCAGGTTTTATTTTGCATCCAAGGAACGCACTATACATCTTAGTAACACACCAGGCTACAAAAAAAATCAACTATTAAACTATTTGCCTCGAGATCATAGCTATGCATGTCTACCTGCTCAGTGGCCTTGTGGTTAGAGTGTCCGCCCTGAGATTGGTAGGTCGTGAGTTCAAAGCCCGGCCGAGTCATACCAAAGACTATAAAAATGGGACCCATTACCTCCCTGCTTGGCACTCAGCATCAAGGGTTGGAATTGGGGGTTAAATCATTCCTGGCCGCGGCCACCGCTGCTGCTCACTGCTCCCCTGTGGGGATGGGTCAAATGCAGAGGATAATTTCACCGCACCTTGTGTGTGTGACAATCATTGGCACTTTAACTTTAAATCAGTTCTTCTGAAATAGCCAGGGGGCATCGCACAGCGCAGCAAACATACGCAGGTCATGTTTGTTGCGTATGATTTGCAGCAAACATGCATCATCAGTATCATGCTTCGAAACACTGTGCACTACAAAAACTGCTCGTTGTAGTCAATAATCCTGACTTCCTCATTTTGGTTTATGAAAAAAAAAAACTGCACATAATCTTTTGTTTTGTAAGTTAAAGTAGTTTATCTAATGTGCCCCTGAGTTAATGTCAATTCTAATGTATTTATTTATTAAGTTTATTTTATTTCATTTTTGGTATTAAATGGTTCAAATCGGTCAAACATTTTTCAAGATTTTTTTTTTCAGGCAAACTAATGGATTTTAAATATTTTCTGTTACATACTGAAAAACAATGTTAATAAAGTTATTTGTTGGTAAATAAAGCCATGATTTTTTGTTTTTCTTTAATGTTAATAAGAATAGAAGGTTATGCAGAGGTGTACTTATAAAAATTTACAGACAAATGATACTATTTATGGTCGCAGCAGAGCAGGGGGGTGTGAAATGTTTTTTTCTTCCTAGTGGGGACGTTACATAATTAAATAATTGAGAAGCACTTAGGCTACAGTGAACCCCCGTGACCCCAAAAGGGATAAGCGGTAGAAAATGGATGGATGGATGGATGGATGGATGGATGATCTAAACCAGGGGTGTCAAACTCAGATACAGAGTGGGCCAAAATTTAAAACTGAACAAAGCCGCGGGCCAAGGTTGAACAAATTAACCTTTTAATAGGTACCCAAACAAGTTTTGCATGGAATATTGAACAAGCAAGGCTTATATAACTTTATAGTGACATGCAAAATCGAGTTTCAAATAATAATTAAAAAATATCAATGGCATATCAAATAAAATTTAAGTAAAAATTTAATGCCTCTTTTCTATATGCAGCCTTCTGAGGTAAGTATCAAAATAAACTTTTTACACAGGTTAATAATACATTTGAAAATAAAATAATAATGAATGAATCAAACATTCAAGCCTTGAAGTAGCAAGAGAAAGTGCATGAATAAAACTTTAATTATTGCTCAGTTTGCTACACTGATTTGCTTTAACGCTGAATATGGAACAAGCAACGCTTATATAACTTAATAGTGCAAAGTCAACTTTCAAAAAACAAACGAAAAAACATCAATGGTATATTAAATAAAATGTAAATAAAAAATGTAATGCCTCCTTTCTATTTGCAGCCTTCTGAGGTAAATATGAACATTTGGTGTATATTGTAGCGTCCCAGAAGAGATAGTGCTGCAAGGGGTTCTGGGTATTTGTTCTGTTGTGTTCATGTTGTGTTACGGTGCGGATGTTCTCCCGAAATGTGTTTGTCATTCTTTTTTGGGTTGGGTTCACAGTGTGGCGCATATTTGTAACAGTGTTAAAGTTGTTTATACGGCCACCCTCAGTGTGACCTGTATGGCTGTTGACCAAGTATGAATGGCATTCACTTGTGTGTGTGCAAAAGCCGCATATATTATGTGACCGGGCCGGCACGCTGTTTATATGGAGGAAAAGCGGACGTGACGACAGGTTGTAGAGGACGCCAAAAGCAGTGCCTTTAAGGCACGCCCCCAATATTGTTGTCCGGGTGGAAATCGGGAGAAATTCGGGAGAATGGTTGTCCCTGGAGATTTTCGGGAGGGGCACTGAAATTCGGGAGTCTCCCGGGAAAATCGGGAGGGTTGGCAAGTATGAATATTGGCGGTGAATGCGGTGTTACAGCGACACCGCCGCTGTATAATACCGGCGGGCCAGCTCTAATGTTAATTTGATATTGCCTCAAGGGCCAAATGAAATTACACGGCGGGCCAAATTTGGTCCGCGGGCCAGAGTTTGACACCCATGATCTAAACAGAAATACAGAAAAAGGCAGATGTAAAACTCATTCAGAAATGAAGAAAGAGCTGCTGTTGTATTTGGACATACAATGAGATATGCTCCAGCACCACCCGTGACCCCAAGAGGGACAACCGGTAGAAAATGGATGGATGTATACATCCAGTAAATGACAAAATGGTCAGTTTGTCTTCCGAACACACTCCATAATCACATGACCCTATGATGTCTAAAGAACAAGTTTCAGGATGTGATCTTCCAAGTGAAGTGCTGCTGGTATCACTGACTCGCAGACACAACCTGATGTGATAAACTGAGGCCAGTCTTTACAAATAGCAGACAGAGATCCTACTGGGTGTCGGATGTCAACAGGGACCAGTTGCTGGAGTCTCCGCCTGAGTTGCCTCTCGTGCTACAGCAGCTGGGTCTTCTCAGACCTCACATTCCAGCAGGACGGGCCCACTTTACTCTCATCACCTGTGCACAGCCGAAGGGCGGGACGGGCTTTTCGGGGGGAACCACAGTGCGGAATCAAAGGGTACGTTCACACTTTTAGTCTGGTCTAGACCAAAGGTAATATGCACTTGAGCGAGTTCACACTTATATTTTTGTCACCATAACAAATTAATCACAGGCAAGCATATCAATTGTAGGGATGTAACGTAAGACGGTTGTATTACAGTTTCAATTTCCAATTATCGTAAAGTCGTGATTGATTACCACACTTTAAAATACTCTCGGTGATACTGCTCATGTTCTAGTAGCTAGCGCGCTAATCGTTGGCTCACTTAAATGCTAACAAACACAAGACACATTAAAGTTTTCCCCTTTCCAAATATGTGTTTTACTTTTCAAACTAAGAAACACTCTAAAACCTTTACAAATTAAAAAAGATAAATTGGTTAACACTAAAACAGTTGTTCTTAACCTTGTTGGAGGTACCGAACCCCACCAGTTTCATATGCGCATTCACCGAACCCTTCTTTAGTGAAAAATAAAATGTTTTTTTTTTTTCCAAATTCAAGACAAAGTTATATGTTTTTGGTAACACTTTAGTATGGGGAACATATTCTAAGTAACAAAGACTTAATTTAGAGTTATTTGGACACTAGGGGAACATATTCTAAGTAACAAAGACTTAATTTAGAGTTATTTGGACACTAGGGGAACATATTCTAAGTAAGAAAGACTTAATTTAGAGTTATTTGGACACTAGGGGAACATATTCTAAGTAACAAAGACTAAATTTAGAGTCATTTGGACACTTGGGGAACATATTATAAGTAAAGACTTAATTTAGAGTTATTTGGACACTCGGGGAACATATTCTAAGTAACATAGACTTAATTTAGAGTTATTTGGACACGAGGGGAACATATTCTAAGTAACAAAGACTTAATTTAGAGTTATTTGGACACTAGGGGAACATATTCTAAGTAACAAAGACTACATTTAGAGTTATTTGGACACTAGGGGAACATATTCTAAGTAACAAAGACTTAATTTAGAGTTATTTGGACACTAGGGGAACATATTCTAAGTAACAAAGACTTAATTTAGAGTTATTTGGACACTAGGGGAACATATTCTAAGTAACAAAAACTACATTTAGAGTTATTTGGACACTAGGGGAACATATTCTAAGTAACAAAGACTACATTTAGAGTTATTTGGACACTAGGGGAACATTATAAGTAACAAAGACTTAATTTAGAGTTATTTGGACACTAGGGGAACATATTCTAAGTAACAAAGACTAAATTTAGAGTTATTTGGACACTAGGGGAACATATTCTAAGTAACAAAGACTTAATTTAGTGTTATTTGGACACTAGGGGAACATATTCTAAGGAACAAAGACTTAATTTAGAGTTATTTGGACACTAGGGGAACATATTCTAAGTAACAAAGACTTAATTTAGAGTTATTTGGACACCCGGGGAACATATTCTAAGTAACAAAGACTTAATTTAGAGTTATTTGGACACTAGGGGAACATATTCTAAGTAACAAAGACTTAATTTAGAGTTATTTGGACACTAGGGGAACATATTCTAAGTAACAAAGACTTAATTTTGAGTTATTTGGACACCCGGGGAACATATTCTAAGTAACAGAGACTTAATTTAGAGTTATTTGGACACCCGGGGAACATATTCTAAGTAACAAAGACTTAATTTAGAGTTATTTGGACACTAGGGGAACATATTCTAAGTAACAAAGACTTAATTTAGAGTTATTTGGACACTAGGGGAACATATTCTAAGTAACAAAGACGAAATTTAGAGTTATTTGGACACTAGGGGAACATATTCTAAGTAACAAAGACTTAATTTAGAGTTATTTGGACACTCGAGGGAACATATTCTAAGTAACAAAGACTAAATTTAGAGTTATTTGGACACTAGGGGAACATATTCTAAGTAACAGAGACTTAATTTAGAGTTATTTGGGCACTAGGGGAACATATTCTAAATAACAAAGACTTAATTTAGAGTTATTTGGTCACTAGGGGAACATATTCTAAGTAATAAAGACTTAATTTAGAGTTATTTGGACACTAGGGGAACCTATTCTAAGTAACAAAGACTTAATTTAGAGTTATTTGGACACAAAGGGAACATTCTAAGTAACAAAGACTTAATTTAGAGTTATTTGGACACTAGGGGAACATATTCTAAGTAACAAAGACTTAAATTAGAGTTATTTTGACACTAGGGGAACATATTCTAAGTAATAAAGACTTAATTTAGAGTTATTTGGTTAGGGTAAGGGTCAGAGGGTTAGGGTTATAATAAGGCCATGCCGAATAAGGCATTAATAAGTACTTAATAATGACTAGTTAAAAGCCAATATGTTACTAATTTGCATGTTAACAAACAACTAATTAATGGTGAATATGTTCCCCATACTAAAGTGTTACCATGTTTTTTTTACTGGTGCATAAAATGAACCGTGCATGAACATCACCTTGTTCAAAGAACAAAACCAACACAGTGCATAAACTCACAACAAATTACACACCTGCAAATCAGTCAGCTGTTGCCGTATCCGTAATACGCCGATAGGGAGAAGTTTGTATTTACACGATGAGTCGGGTGTGTTTTGACCTCCGCCGAACCCCTGAGGCCGACTCACCGAACCCCTAGGGTTCGATCGAACACAGGTTAAGAACCACTGCACTAAAAATAAAAAGCCAGAACGTTTAATGTTTCTTCTGTCAAGGAAAGTATATTGTGTGTTTTTATTTCTACTTTTTTTTAAATAAAACCTGGTAAAAAAAAAATTCAGTGTGTATATTCGTAAACAAAACTGTGATAGTTTAGGTCACAATAGTCGTGATATAACATTTTTCCTATTAATACATCCCTAATCCATTGGACTGTGTGTATAAAGTCACACAACGTGATGTTTTCTGGGTCACATACGATCGTAGGGCTTATTTTCACGGTGGCATTTCTAGCAGCTGAGATGTATCAAAGATATTACATTTGCATAAAGACACCAAAAAGGTTTTCCATGGACAAGATGCAATAGGAGACAATGGTTCGGACGAACTGTAGCGAATGACACAAATCCTGTATTAAAAATAATCAGGTATATTTAACTACTATATTTACTTATCCAGTCTTAGTTTTTAGTGATTTTTCTCTCAGTTAGACTCAACTTGTTTTGCAAGCATTTTGTAATATCATAGCCAGTGTTTAGTCCTTCGGTGAGGTCTAGGTTCACACTTGCCTAATTCAGGAGAGTCCACGTGCAGACGGACCGAGACCCATCTCTCAGGGTGCGTTCACACTTGCCATGTTCGGTTTGGTTAAAACGGACTCTAGTATGTTTGCTCTGCTAGAACGTTTTGTTTATTTAAGTGTGAAATGCGGTCCAGGACTAAAAGTACTGATTCTGACTTATTCTTCATTTAAACGAGAATATATCAACATCCTTACAGTCGGCGTCCGATTGGGAGCAGACATTGTACAGTAAGTGATGTTCTATTATGTTTGTTGGCTCTCGTGATGTCTGCAGTGAGCAGTAATCATTGATTTTGTTGACGGAAAAAGCGAACGTTGTGATGCATTTGTGAAATTCATTTGCCGCCATATGCTTGAAATAATTGTTCTCCGAGTCGGGGAAGAGATCTTGCCCCATGTGAAGGAGTTCAAGTACCTCAGTGTCTTGTTCACGAGTGATGGGAAGAGTGGACCGTGAGATCGGTGCGGCGTCTTCAGTAATGCGAACGCTGTATCGATCCGTTGTGGTGAAGAAGGAGCTGAGCTGGGAGGCAAAGCTCTCAACTTACCGGTCGATCTACGTTCCCATCCTCACCTATGGTCATGAGCTTTGGGTCATGACCGAAAGGACAAGATCACGGGTACAAGCGGCCGAAATGAGTTTCCTCCGCCGGGTGGCGGGGCTCTCCCTTAGAGATAGGGTGAGAAGCTCTGCCATCCGGGAGGAGCTCAAAGTAAAGCCGCTGCTCCTCCACATCGAGAGGAGCCAGATGAGGTGGTTCGGGCATCTGGTCAGGATGCCAACCGAACGCCTCCCTAGGGAGGTGTTTCGGGCACGTCCGACCGGTAGGAGGCCTCGGGGAAGACCCAGGACACGTTGGGAAGACTATGTCTCCCGGCTGGCCTGGGAACGCCTCTGGTTTCCCCGGGAGGAGCTGGACAAAGTGGCTGGGGAGAGGGAAGTCTGGGCTTCTCTGCTTAGGCTGCAGCCCCCGCGACCCGACCCCAGATAAGCAGAAGAAAATGGATGGATGGATGGATGCTTGAAATAATCAAAATACGTAAATATAACATAGTATTATGGTTGTTACTACATTACATATATACTTGTAGCGTGTATATAATACCTTGATGGAGGTGTTTGGATGTGTTTTATGCACTTTATAGGAAGAATAGAGGCTCCATTGTAAGCAGACTTTTGCTCACATGTATTTACTAGTTAGAATGCGTTAAAAAAAAAACATATGATCTTGTCTTAACATAATGATTGTGAATACTAGGCAAAATAAAAAAAAATAAAAGTGCAGTTCCCCTTCAACAAGTCTGTATCAAATGACCACACAAGGGTAGGACGCGAACGTAGTGATGGGTTGTTTGAGGCACCACTGAAAACACCCTCTGTAGATCTGTCCCAGACATTTTGAGATAAAAACAAATCCAGAACTCTACAGCTTTTTCACAAACAGTGGCCTTGTGGTTAGACTGTCCGCCCTGAGATCGGCAGGCCGAGTCATACCAAAGACTGTAAAAGTGGGACTCGTTACCTCCCTGCTTGGCACTCAGCATCAAGGGTTGGAATTGGGGGTTAAATCACCAAAATGACTCCCGAGCGCGGCCACCGCTGCTGCTCACTGCTCCCCTCATCTCCCATGGGGTGGAGCAAGGGGGTGGGTCAAATGCAGAGGGTAATTTCACCACACCTAGTGTGGTACTTTAACTTAACTTAACAAATGCTGCACAACCGCAGACACTATGTTGCCTTCCCTCGCTTTTACTCAATATTATATTTGAAATATTTACCAAATAAATGCACACGGCTGCCAAAAGCCCACATTTACCAGGTAGGTGCAGTGTCACCCACGTCACCTTACTGGGTTATAAAAGCAAAACCATCGCTGTGTGTGTGTGTGTGTGTGTGTGTGTGTGTGTGTGTGTGTGTTTGTGTGTATGTGTATGTGTGTATTAAGTCACCAAGCCCACACACACACACACACACACACACACACACACACACACACACACACACACACACACACACACACACACACACACACACACACACACACACACGCTCGCTCACACTCACACTCACACTCAACTTACCTGCAATGTTCTGCACAAACTTAGAAAGCAATGTATTCTCCATAAAGTAGTAGTCGTGCCCCCACTCTCAGTGCACAATTTCTCTTACCGCCAAAAGAAGAAAGTCAATCACACCAACTTGAAGATCGAATCTTCTTCTCGCTCCCACTCCTCCGTCAAGCTAAACTTTTTACCTAATTCCCAGCATTTCCACGCACGTCCGAAATAACTCCCCCAGCAGTTCGAATCCGCGCCGGGGAGTTAGCCGTTCGTTATCCGACCGTGTCAGCTGTTTTGCTGGGATTGAGAGGAGTCTCGGCACCGCTCGCAAGTCTACCTTCCGACCAGCTAATCAGCGCGGCCCCGCTCGGAAGCGCGCTCACGCCACCGAGCGACATAACAAGAAGTCGACACCAGACATGCCTCGTATATTTATTTATTTATTTTGAACACATATTATCTCTGCGTTTATATAGTATTCATATTATAAATCTGTGTTATATAAAATACATTTATTTTAAACTTTTCACTGAGTATTACGTCACAGCTCCTCCCACTGTCGCAAAATGTCTATGTTTACACGAGGCAGTTTACGGCAGTCATTGCACGGCTAAACGATGCTACAGCTCTGTGGTCAACTTTAGTTAAATGTCTCTTTTTCAGGTATGAGGAACACATTAACCGCCCTTATTTTTAGTTTTAAATATCACGCTTAGGGTAATGTGGTACAAGTTGCCCTTTTACGCTTCTTGTGAGGCTAAGAAATACGGCTAGTTAGCTCATGCTAACCCTGGAGTTGACGATGCAATGTGCTGTGTCATTACAGTACACATCATTCTATTTATTTAGTCATATTACTATGTATTGTATTAGTAGTTGAATGTTGTCGTTTTAACATGATTTTATGGGAAAATATATATTTGCACTGGCTATTAAAAGGTTTCAACATGACAATTAAACTTAACAAACTTTAATGATCCCTAAGGGAAATTGTTCCACACAGTAGGTCAGTTACAAAGGATAAGACTGGAAAGGATAATGCACACAAGTGCACAAAAAGAGGGCAAAAAAAATGTATAGACTAAAAATGTACAATAGTAGCAATATGAATATAACATATATGTAATATTTTACTCTTTGCCACCAGACCTTCGTAACTTAGATTCAATATCCCTCTTCAAATCAAGACTCAAAACACACCTATTCCTGACTGCTTATTCATTGTAATCATCTTTTCTTCTCTATCTTTGTTGTTGTTGTTGTTTTGTATCCAATTTGATTTTATTGTTTTGATTTTGTACGGTGTCCTTGAGTGCCCAGAAAGGCGCCTTATAAATAAAATGTATTATTATTATAACATATATGTAATATTTACATATTATATATACAGTATATAATATATACAATATATATAACAAATCCCAAGTACCATGTACAATATTACAGTAAGGGCAGCATAAAAAAAGAGTAGATCAAGCAGAAATTGACCAAAGTACAGATAATATTTATGCTATAAAGAAGGTGTCATAAGTGTCTAATACATTAATTTCCAAACAGTTGCTGATTCGCTTTTATGAATTGTAAGTGTCAAAATATATTCTGGGAAATAATTATTATAAATAGACATGGGTAAGGGGTCGGATTAATGGCTAATACATTCATTTCTAAGCAGTTGCTGATGAGCTTTTATGCATTTTAAGTGTCAAAAAATGTATGCTGGGAAATCATTATCATTAAAAGACCTAGAGAAGGAATATAATTAATTAAGATCATCTTATTTCTTCTCCTTTTCAGGCAAATTGTGCAAATGTATCCAGGTGAGACTCCTTAATAGGGCTGCACTTCACTTTGACTTGTGATATTCTTTTTTGTGAAGGCCAGAGAGCAGGGCATTACAATATTTTAAATGACAGGAAATAGATAGATAGATAGATAGATAGATAGATAGCTAAGATAGATAGATAGATAGATAGTACTTTATTGATTCCTTCAGGAGAGTTCCCTCGGGAAAATTAAAATTCCAGCAGCAGTGTACACAATTGAGATCGAATTTATAAAGTAAATAGTAAATAATGGGGGTATAAATGGAAACAAAATAGAAAAATATTACAATAAGAATAAAAATAAAAGGCAACAATGAGAATACAAATATAACAGTAAAATAAGAATATAACAAGAGAAACTAGGCAGTAGTGACCATGTTATGAAAAAGTATTGCACTGTTATTGTTTTGCATCCCCTGTCATCCTAGTACCTCCCCTCCCCCTCAGAGAGGAGTTGTACAGTTTAATGGCGTGTGGGACAAAGGAGTTTTTTAGTCTATTAGTCCTGCACTTGGGATGAAGCAGTCTAGCACTGAACAGGCTCCTCTGGCTACTGATAACGGTATGCAGAGAATGACTGTCATCATCCAGGATGCTCACTAGTTTTTCCACAGTCCTCTTCTCTGCCACCGTCACCAGTAAAATAAAAGCATGCATTAGCACCTGCGTATTGGCCTGAGAGAGAAACGGGCAGACTCTGGCCCGACAATAACCTATTTTTGTAATAGTTTTGATATTTGAGGTAAAAGTCAGCTCGTAGTAGGGATGTCCCGATCCGATATTTGGATCGGATCGGCCGCCGATATTTGCCAAAAAATGCGTATCGGCAAGGAATGGGAAAATGCCGATCCAGATCCAGTTTAAAAAAACTCCGCTCCGTGTTTTCCAACGCACCTATTTAAATAATACATTCTACTTTTCTGCTGCTGACTAATTTCCATTCTGCATTTTCCAGCACACCTTCAACACATCCACAGGTCTGTGGATTCTCACGCAGTTGCTTTTAGCTGCTGGCATTACGTGACAGGCTCTTCTCACTCTTTTCTGTGTCTCCCTCTCACAGACAGCAAGCGCACCTTCTTACACACGTCACATACTGTCACGTCATACGTCACATACGTATACGCCCTCTCCCAGCAGAGAGGTAGCATGGCTAACGTTAGCTGTGATGCTAGCGCAGCCGTGTGACCAATGTTCTCTCTAAGGTGCGCGCTTGTGCAATTGCGCACTGCTCAAACGTCCTCTGCGCAAAGCAATTATATGCCACGCACAAAATCAAATCAAAAAATAAGCGCAGAACAATTTTCGACACACGGACACGACAGAGAAAACAGTTTTCGTCATCATTGTTCAAATATTGTAACGTCTGTTGAGACGGTTATCTCCATTCGGTGCCACACGTCCACACCATCAAAATGCCGAGGCAAAAATTTCCACATCAACACCGTATTAAAAAATTAGTGATTTTTTTAGTTGTGATTTCCTTCTCTGCATGAAAGTTTAAAAGTAGCATATATTAATGCAGTATGAAGAAGAATGTTTTAATGTAGACATGCAAGCCTTGAAAGAAATTTTTGAAAATCAAGACTACATTTCCTGCAAATGGGTGCATTTCTACCCTATATTTTAACTTTAGATTTATTCTCATATCAAACTCTTTTGGCTGTCTTTTTGACACTTACATCCGGCGCCCCCCTCCACACCCTGGATTATAAATAATGTAAATAATTCAATGTGATTATCTTGTGTGATGACTGTATTATGATGATAGTATATATCTGATAGTATATATCTGTATCATGAATCAATTTAAGTGGACCCCGACTTAAACAAGTTGAAAAACTTATTGGGGTGTTACCATTTAGTGGTCAATTGTACGGAATATGTACTTCACTGTGAAACCTACTAATAAAAGTCTCAATCAATCAATCAAAACACATAGAATCATCATACTGCTGTGATTATATGCATCAAGTGTTCATTCAAGGCTGAGGCAAAATATCGAGATATATATCGTGTATCGCAATATGGCCTTAAAATATCGCAATATTAAAAAAAGGCCATATCGCCCAGCCCTAGTTCAATGATGCCATTTCTGTTTGTCATGTATAATTTTGTCTATTTTGTGTTTATCCTTGAATAAACAGGTCAGTTTCTTGTTACCAACCATTGTGTATTATTCAAACTCCCCTAATTCAGCTGGCTAGTTGTTATCAAGAGTACTAAAACCCTTTTCAACATGATTCTGACAACTAAGTAGGCTAAATAACTTTAAACTTTAATACATGCTCGGATAGGCCAGTATCGGTCAGTATCGGTATCGGATCGGAAGTGCAAAAACAATATCAGTATCGGATTAGAAGTGCAAAAACCTGGATCGGGACATCCCTAGCTCGTAGTCTAAAATCACGCCCAGGTTTTTTTTATCGACAGTGTTGGTTTAAAATCTTGATTCGATGTCTATTAATCGTGCAACCCTACTCCTTTATTTCTGAAAACAAATCAACCATACCATGTTTTTTTTAGGCTGACATTTTGTAAGCGTGCTGAAGGATGGATCCCGTTGTGCTGAGCTACCATGACAGCTTGCTTCGGCGCTCCGACGTGTCCTTGCTGGAGGGACCCCACTGGCTCAATGACCAAATTATCGGCTTTGCCTTTGAGTACTTTGCCAGCGAGCGCTTTCGAATCCTGGGGGAGAGCGTCGTCTTCATCAGCCCGGAGGTCACCCAGTTTATCAAGTGCGCTTCCAGCCAGGAGGAGTCAGCCGTGTTCCTTCAGCCTCTGGATCTGGCCTCCCGTCGCTGGGTCTTCCTGGCTGTGAATAACAACTGCAACCAGACTGCTGGGGGGACTCACTGGAGCCTGCTGGTGTATCACCAGAGCTCCAACCAATTTTCTCACTATGACTCTCAAGATCACTGCAACTCTGGGCACGCGCGGCGCATTGCCAGCAAGCTGGAAACCATGTTAGGCGCGGGAAGAAAAGCTCCGTTTGTGGAGGAGCCCAGTCCGACGCAACAGAACTGCTACGACTGCGGCATGTATGTCATCTGTATAGCCGAGGTTTTGTGTGAGAAGGCCCAGCAAGAGGGCTCCACACACCTGCCCGTGCAGACCCTCACCCCAGCCTTGATCACCCAGAAGAGGGCGGAATGGTGCCTGTTGATCCAGAGTCTCGCTCAGAGCGACCTACGCTGCACTTAAGCCATCAAAACACTTCCAAAGTATAATAAAACTATTTCAATTATGGAGAAAGTGAATGTACAGTATTTTGACTTGCGCCGTCATGTTTATCTCGAATGTAAGCGCTGCAAGACATATGTAAACGAGAACACCAGCTTGCCCATAAAAGGAACTCGCTCCCTCGAGCATCTTTAGTCAAGATGGAGGAGACGTCATTCGTCATTTTCAGAAGTGTTTATGCACATTATTGCTCAGGGTTATTTTTAAATGACAGCACGTGAATCATATCGCTGGCTTCTCACGTTTGCTCTTGGTTGTAATCCCAGACATAGACAAAAGTATCCAACCATACTTTTTAAATCGTTATTAGTGTTGTGGTGCAGGTTCAGTTAAAATAAGCAGACTGGCATTGGAACCATGCATAATTGATTCTGTGACGGAGCTCTTAACTCAAAACACTTGTGTCCCAAATCAACGTCTTAATTGAATTGGTGCTTGGCCCCCCAAAACAGCACGATTTTAAAAACTAACTTATTTATAAACAAGGCAATAGAATGTACCACAAAAAACTACAGTCATTTTCTGAAGTAGTGTAATAATAAAGTACAGCATTTACCTTGGAGAGCGGACTTCTTCAGGATCTCCTTCCAGCTGCGCCTCTGTCAAACACACTATCAGCAGCCTTTCCATATTTTTATGAATAAATGTCCGCCGTTTGATATTATTTTAACATTCTTGGCTGGCGTTGGACTCATTCTGCTTCAGCAGGGTGCAGACTCGCAGTGATACGCGCCAATGGCTTGAACTCGGATCAAGTTTTTGATGATTTCTTTCTTTAATTCAATTCTCTGTCCTTCACATCCACATTTTCCTTCTCATGGTTGAAAAAATAAAATGATGTTGATATTTAGCCGTAAGCTACTGCTAGCGAGTAAAACCAAATGTTTTGGGCGGATCTTGCTGGGTTCACTGTGTCATTTGTTACGCCAAATAACGACGTTGATGCTCGTAACTCACATTTTTAAATTGTACTTTAAAGCCGAGATATGGCTCTTATTTCAAAACACTTAAGTTGAGGTACCGCTGTATTGTATGTATCTCAATAAAGCCTAATATCAGCCTTCGAATTGTTACTTTTGTCACCTTACTTTATATTTTACTGAAAGGATTTACTGCCTGGATAGAGTGTAATAATTTAATGTAAATATGACAGTTTATCTCCTACATGCAAACTAAGGAGCGTCATCATAGTGTCAGTACCGGTAAATAAAAGTTTTTGCACATGCACACACATTGTGGCTCAAATGACAGTAATTGACTCATAATGTTTATTCTTTATGCAAGACACCTTTAACTAATTATGAAGCTGAGTATGCAAACGATATGCCTGTTTTATTTTTTACACTTGTATGATAGTACATCAATTTAAAGCCTGGTGGGAAAGTCAGTCCTCAGCTGTTGCTCTTCACTTATTTATCTGTTGTTTGGATACTTTATATTAGTTTTCACTAGAAATGTGGGTATTGATCCAATACCAAGTAGTGACAGGAGCAGTATTGGCCATATCGATGCTCATACTTCAAATGTTCTATACAGTTAAATGATTAAAAAAAATTTATCACAATTATAATCAGACAAAAACACAGGAAGGCGGTGTTACAAATTCAATTAAATATTAAAATAATTTCCAATTATTTACTTGGATTTTAATCATTTTGGGGTTTTTTTTACCTTAAAGCCCTACTGTATTCGGGCACTTATTTCCTGAGTTTGTAAACAATAACAAAATATTTTTTTGATAATAAAAAAATGTTGATCTAACCACTATTGACTATATATTATACTTGGTATCGATACTGTGGATATCTGTATCGATCCACCCACATTTGTTTACATTCTTGCAGTTAGCGGTTACCGTAACCTACTATGACAGTGGTTCTCAAACTTTTCTCATCAAGTACCAGCTCAGAAAACACTTGGCTCTCAAAGTACAGTAGCGCTATAACAACCAACAATAAAATACACGAGCGTAGTAGGCCTAAGTCAGGGGTCGGCAACCAAAAACGTTGAAAGAGCCATATTGGACCAAAAATAAAAATAAAAAAATCTGTCTGGAGCCGCAAAAAAATGAAAAGCCGCATATAAGTCTTATAATGAAGGCAACATAATGTAAGTGTCTATATTAGCTATAATAGCCTACTATCAAAATGACTATGTGTCGCAGGCTGAAGCAAATGTTCGTTGACAGAAATGTTGACATTTTATATTTATTCTACATATTTTTACGACATTAGAAACCATTAGTAAATCATAGGCTACTTAGAAGGTGAAATAACTCCTGGAAATTACTGGCTTTTAATGGCCAAAGGTATAGATGTGTGTGTCCAAGGTAAACGAAACGGCAGATTTATTACAATCTTTGGCAAGGTAGAAAATGTTTGCTGTGGTCTGGAACAAGGCAAAGAACTATCATAAATGCAGCCAATATTACATACAGATAATGTGTCATGAGACATGCAAAACTAAATTATATACAAAGAGGGTAAAGGATATTAAATGAGCTCAAATATACCTACAAATGAGACGTAATGATGCAATATGTACATACAGCTAGCCTAATTAGCATGTTAGCATCGATTAGCTTGCAGTTATGTACTGACCAAATATGCCTGATAAGCACTCCAACAAGTCAATAACATCAACAAATCGCACCTTTGTTCATTCACACACAGCGTAAAACTTTTGGTGGACAAAATGAGAAGGAGTGGAAGATTTTACATGTAAACAAACTGTTGCGTCACAGTCCACACTATGGTGAGTTCAAGAACCGCCGACATTATTAGGACAAAACGATGTTCACCAAATACTCTCATCAGTGAAGCATACACACAAACATATTAAACAGTGGGTTTTCTAACAATTGGGAAGGTTTGTGTCATTTTTGTCCTCAAACAAAAAACATATTTTTCCCCCATATTTTTTAATTTTCAATCCTTTTTAAAAAATGCTCTAGGGCAGCACTAAAGAGCCGCATGCGGCTCGAGAGCTGCGGGTTGCTGACCCCCGACCTAAGTATTCATTGAAAATAAAGCAGTTTTATTAAACAAGTGTATTTAATATTTTTGGCCACTGTAACAGTTTGAATAGTAACACTGTGTTTGAATAAAGGCAAATAAAACACTAATCACTTAATTAAGTGATTCTGTGGCATACAACTAGATGGAGCCTGCGTACCACAGTTTAAGAATCACAGTCCTACGGTGTGTAGTGTAACATGTTTAGCGAACAGCAGACTGAACTGGAAGGACAACAGCAAAGTTGTATACAAGAAGGGCATGAGCAGACTCTTTTTCCTGAGGAAGCTTAGGTCCTTTAATATGTGCAGCGATGAATTATGAATGTTACTACATGATATATATACTTACATCATGTATATATTACATGTTATTATGAATGTTACTACATGACATATATACTTACATCATGTATGTATTACATGTTATTATGAATGTTACTACATGACATATATACTTACATCATGTATATATTACATGTTATTATGAATGTTACTACATGACATATATACTTACATCATGTATATATTACATGTTATTATGAATGTTACTACATGACATATATACTTACATCATGTATATATTACATGTTATTATGAATGTTACTACATGACATATATACTTACATCATGTATATATTACATGTTATTATGAATGTTACTACATGACATATATACTTACATCATGTATATATTACATGTTATTATGAATGTTACTACATGACATATATACTTACATCATGTATATATTACATGTTATTATGAATGTTACTACATGACATATATACTTACATCATGTATATATTACATGTTATTATGAATGTTACTACATGACATATATACTTACATCATGTATATATTACATGTTATTATGAATGTTACTACATGACATATATACTTACATCATGTATATATTACATGTTATTATGAATGTTACTACATGACATATATACTTACATCATGTATATATTACATGTTATTATGAATGTTACTACATGACATATATACTTACATCATGTATATATTACATGTTATTATGAATGTTACTACATGACATATATACTTACATCATGTATATATTACATGTTATTATGAATGTTAATACATGACATATATACTTACATCATGTATATATTACATGTTAATATGAATGTTACTACATGACATATATACTTACATCATGTATATATTACATGTTATTATGAATGTTGCTACATGACATACAGTATATACTTACAGCATGTATACATTACATGTTATTATGAATGTTACTACATGACATATATACTTACATCATGTATATATTACATGTTATTATGAAAGTTATTACATGACATATATACTTACATCATGTATATATTACATGTTATTATGAATGTTACTACATGACATATATACTTACATCATGTATATATTACATGTTATTATGAATGTTAATACATGACATATATACTTACATCATGTATATATTACATGTTAATATGAATGTTACTACATGACATATATACTTACATCATGTATATATTACATGTTATTATGAATGTTACTACATGACATATATACTTACATCATGTATATATTACATGTTATTATGAATGTTACAACATGACATATATACTTACATCATGTATATATTACATGTTATTATGAATGTTACTACATGACATATACTCACATCATGTATATTTTACATGTTATAATGAAAGTTACTACATGACATATATACTTACATCATGTATATATTACATGTTATTATGAATGTTACTACATGACATATATACTTACATCATGTATATATTACATGTTATTATGAATGTTACTACATGACATATATACTTACATCATGTATATATTACATGTTATTATGAATGTTACTACATGACATATATACTTACATCATGTATATATTACATGTTATTATGAATGTTACTACATGACATATATACTTACATCATGTATATATTACATGTTAATATGAATGTTACTACATGACATATATACTTACATCATGTATATATTACATGTTATTATGAATGTTACTACATGACATACAGTATATACTTACAGCATGTATATATTACATGTTATTATGAATGTTACTACATGACATATATACTTACATCATGTATATATTACATGTTATTATGAAAGTTATTACATGACATATATACTTACATCATGTATATATTACATGTTATTATGAATGTTACTACATGACATACTATATATACTCACATCATGTATATATTACATGTTATTATGAATGTTACTACATGACATACTGTATATACTCGCATCATGTATATATTACATGTTATTATGAATGTTACTACATGACATCTATACATACATCATGTATATATTACATGTTATTATGAATGTTACTGCTATCCTTTGTCCTCCAGTGATAATGCTACTTGTAAGTAACAGTTTAATTGCCGCCATGGAGTCCAATTTGCGGGACACAGCTAGAATGTGTCATCAACATTAATAATATTAAAAGCTCTATTAAATGTTGTTCTGATTGAATGCATTGCACACCATGAGGACAGTGAACTGCATTATTTGTATCATTAACCACATGACACACGGTATCAGGCGAGCAAAATGTCCATCTTGTTCAAGGTGTATAAAAGTCAAAAGAAGAAGAAAGCCGAGATAAGAATGACAAATGTTCTCCTGTGTGTTCACGAGCTGCCACTGAAATGTTGAAGTACCAGCCTGGCTTGTCCATCGCTCTTGCCTGGGGTGTTATGTAGGTCACTTCATGTGAAAGCAGAAAGCACCATTGTCTCGTTGGACATATTTGCCTTGTTGCTTTAATACTAGGAAGTATGTGTGGAGACCCTCAACGGGTCTGAAGCAAATTGTTTGTGGATTTTCTTATCTGTGTGAAACGATTTTTATAATTTCTTAATCAAACTTGAATTAAATTCGATGCATGCTTTGTACGCAAACTAATTCATGGAAAACAAATTAATGTGTTTTTTATTTGTTTGCAAAATAACAATTATAACATCATTAAAAGAGAATGTATCAACTAAGGTTGTATATTTTAGTACTGGTACCAGAATGTATTTTGATACGTTTAATAATAAAGAGGACCACAAAAATTTTTATTAGTGGATTATTTTAACAGAAAATCTTATGAAACATTAAACATAGGTTTATTATTGCAATCAAAGAACAATTTTGGCATTAAATAAGATAGTGAACACACTAGTAATGTAACTGATTGTTTTATGCTGACTTTTAACAAAGTGAATATTTAAACAAACTTTTGCTCACAGTTTTCAATAAAATTGTGAACATAATTTGATGTAAAAAAAATTCAGTTCACAAATTTCAAACACAAAAAAATTCAGTTTCATGAATTTAGTTCTGCAACTATAACAAAAGCTTTCGCGGAGCGCAGATAACTTGTAATGATGTGCGACACCACTGATTTTATCACGATCCGATACTACCAAGTAAAATTCAGGCTGGTATCGGCTTTGTGCAAATATACCAAAAGTGTCTGTTAAAATTAAAAAAAGTTGTGTATTTACAAATAGTAACATATCTATCTAAAACAACAACAGTAATCATGTAAGGAATATAATGAAAAAAAGCAGATTAAAAAATAAATAAATAAATAATATACTTTGTCATCTATAACACAAAGTTTTGTCTTTGAATATATATATATATATATATACATACATACATACACATACATACATATATATATATATATATATATATATATATATATATATATACACATACATACATACATACAGATATATATGTATGTATGTATGTATATATATATATATATATATATATATATATATAATATCATATCATATCTGTTTTTAGCTTTTTCTTTAAAAAAATAAAAAATATATTAAAATGCTCCCATACTTTACTATTCATTAACCAATTAAATAATACTAACTTATGAATTAATTAGAAAAATTACAACAACCATAATCCATCCATCCATTTTATACCACTTATTCCCTTTAGGGTGGCGGGGGGCGCTGGAGCCTATCTCAGCTACAATCGGGCGGAAGGCGGGGTACACCCTGGACAAGTCGCCCCCTCATCGCAGGGCCAACAACCATAATAAACACTTAAATGTGTAACTGAACATTAATATTTTTGGAAAGGCATAATTTTTGACACACTCGGTTATGCAGTTAAACAACCATTTTGTTATTTTTATTTTTATTTTTATTTAATCATTACATGGAAAAAATAATAAAAATGTAAGAAAAAAAAAGAGCTAACTAATCAGAATGTAATGAGAAAAAGCTGAAATGTACTAAATAATAATTAATAATAATATACAAAGCTGACACTGAATATGTTTTTAGCATTTTTTTTAAACAATATCAATATGGCCCCTGCAAACGTTGACTTTTTAGTAGTGGCCCTTGGTGGAAAAAGTTTGACACTCCTGAACTAAAGTATCAAAAGTATCGATATTTTGATTGGAGGATCAATATTAGAGCATAAAGATCTGGTATCAGCGGTATTGATATTTTAGTATCGATCCGCACAACACCAACAATTTTTCTTTTTGTAGTAAGTAAGCAAACAAGGCTCCCAATTTAGCTGCTGACATATGCAGTAACATATTGTGTCATTTCCCATTGTAATATTTTGTCAAAATTATGAGGGACAAGCGATAGAAAATGGATGTTGTTCATTTACTGTTAATATCTGCTTATTTTCTTTTTCAACATGTTCTATCTACACTTCTGTTAAAATGTAATAATCACTTATTCTTCTAAAGTTTGATACTTTACATTAGTTTTGGGTGACCCTACAAGTTTAGGTATCGATCCGATACCAAGGAGTTACAGTGTCATACATTGGTCATATGTGTCTAGGGACGTATTTCCTGGGTTTATAAACAATAAAAAAGACAAAATATTTTGTGATAATAAAAAATATTGGTCTTATCATTGTAGTGTCAACTATATTCGGCTCTTGTACAAAACCCAAAACCAGTGAAGTTGGCAAGTTGTGTAATTTGTAAATAAAAACAGAATACAATGATATTCAAATCCTTTTCACCTTATATTCAATTGAATAGACTGCAAAGACAAGATATTTGATGTTCAAACTGAGAAACATTTTTTTTTTTGCACATAATCATGAACTTAGAATTTAATGGCAGCAACACATTGCAAAAAAAATGGCACGGGCATTTTTATCACTGTGTTACATGGCCTTTCCTTTTAACAACACTCTGTAAACGTTTGGTAACTGAGGAGACCAATTTTTGAAGCTTTTCAGGTGGAATTATTTCCCTTTTTTGCTTGATGTTCAGCTTAAGTTGTTCAACAGTCCGGGGTCTCCGTTATGGTATTTTAGGCTTCATAATGCGCCACACATTTTCAAAAGGAGACAGGTCTGGACTACAGGCCTGATGTAACACGTGCAGAATGTAGCTTGGCATTGTCTTGCTGAAATAAGCAGGGGCGTCCATGAAAAAGATGCTGCTTGGATGGCAACATTTGTTGCTGGAAAACCTGTATGTACCTTTCAGCATTAATGGCGCCTTCACAGATGTGTAAGTTACCCATGCCTTGGGCACTAATACACCCCCATACCATCACAGATGCTGGCTTTTGAACTTTGCGCCTCTAACAGTCCGGATGGTTCTTTTCCTCTTTGATCCGGAGGACACGACGTCCACAGTTTCCAAAAACAATTTGAAATGTGGACTCGTCAGACCACAGAAAACTTTTCCACTTTGCATCAGTTCATCTTAGATTAATCAGGCCCAGCGAAGCCGGCGGCGTTTCTGGATGTTGTTGATAAATGGCTTTTGCTTTGCATTGTAGAGTTTTAACTTGCACTTACAGATGTAGCGACCAACTGTAGTTACTGACAGTGGTGTTCTGAAGTGTTCCTGAGCCCATGTGGTGATATCCTTTACACACTGCTTTTTGATGCCTGAGGAATCGAAGGTTCGTAATATCATCGCTTACGTGCAGTGATTTCTCCAGATTCTCTGAACCTTTTGATGATATTACGTACCGTAGATGGTGAAATCCTTAAATTCCTTGCAATAGCTGGTTGAGAAATGTTGTTCTTAAACTGTTCGACAATTTGCTCACGCATTTGTTCACAAAATGGTGACCTTCGCCCCATCCTTGTTTGTGAATGACTGAGCGTTTCATGGAAGCTGCTTTTATACCCAATCATGGCACCCACCTGTTCCCAATTAGCCTGTTTACCTGTGGGATGTTCCAAATAAGCGTTGTGATGAGCATTCCTCAACTTTCTCAGTCTTTTTTGCCACGTGTGCCAGCTTTTTTGAAACACGTTGCAGGCATCAAATTCCAAATGAGATAATATTTGCAAAAAATAACAACATTTTCCAGTTCGAACATTAAATATCTTGTCTTTGCAGTCTATTCAATTGCATATAAGTTGAAAATGATTTTGCAAATCATTGTATTCTGTTTTTATTTACGATTTACACAAAGTGCCAACTTCACTGGTTTTGGGTTCTGTACTTGGTATTGTTACAGTCGAGGTCTGTATCCTCCTACGGTGTGTAGTGAAGCCTGTTTAGCTGACTGCAAATGGACGTTAGCCACTAGGTAGCTCGCCATGTTTTAATGTCTTGTGCCTGCTGGGTATATTGTAATGATAACACCTTTGCACATGTAAACAGAAGCAGCACCTCTCACTCTCTCTGCAGTGCACATCTGTGTTGATGTGGACGCTCCAACATGGCCGCCTTGCTGTGCTGATGATTTTAGCATGTGTCACGCAAAGCGTTACCGTGAAGATACAGTCAGCATTGTCCTTCGCGCCACAGAGGTTAAAGGTCAGAGGGCTTCTGGGGAGCATTCCGAGACGGACGATAATATGTCTCCCTGGAGCTCTGCTGCTTGTCAGGACATCTGCTCCGATTTGTACACTAAAACTCACACAAACACCACCTTCCTTCCCGCACAATAAAACTTTTTTGAAGCATAAAGGATTATAATGAATTTATTTATTTATTTAATAATCATCATTTTAAGCTGTGCTTCTTCTTACTACTTTGTAGCCACGTTGTAATAGGAAACTGGAAACGTGATGTGCCATATAGTAACTGTTTGACATCAATTATAACCATAGCCAATAATACATATACATCTTGGTGATTAAAAAATAAACACTACTCCTCCATTGATAATCAAAAAAAATTCCATCAGCCCATGGCTCAATAAGTGTTTGTTTAACACAGAGGTGTCCAAACTATGGACCGCAGGCCAAGTGCTGCCCGCCGACATCTTCAATTTGGCTTGCGTAATGTCATGAGTATAAAAAAGGCATTTGTTGCCTGCAGGAAGATTGTATTCATTTAAAAAAAACAAAAAAAAAACGGATTCGGGCATTATAATTTGGACAACAGTTGTTGAACAATTGGAGTAATATTGCACCAACGACCTTTATATGCGATCTTGACAGCTTGATGCACAGCATTAACTTATATGACGTAATGCCGATAACCTTCCCTAGTCATGGGGCAAAAAGAAATCCAACCAACACAAAATGCCAACAGACATGGTCACACATAACACAACCTGCTCGCTGAACTTTGTGGATATTATAACAAATATTCATGCACCATAAATATTTCAAAATCAGACCCATTTAAATCCATCACAAAGCATGATGGGAAAAATGCAAAACACTCTCTACTAGCTGCTTGATATTTCTGATTGAATACAAAGCTATAGGGAGGTTGTCACGGAAGTAGGAGTCGAACTTTCACAAATTTTAATTATATATCCATTTATTTATATATATATATATATATATATATATATATATATATATATATATATATATATATATATATATATATATATATATATATATATATATATTAGGGCTGCAACAAATGATTAATTTGATAATTGATTAATCTGTCGATTATTACTTCGAATAATCGATTAATAATCGGATAAAAGAGACAAACTACATTTCTATCCTTTCCAGTATTTTATTGGAAAAAAAAAACAGCATACTGGCACCATACTTATTTTGATTATTGTTTCTCAGCTGTTTGTACATGTTGCAGTTTATAAATAAAGGTTTATAAAAAAATTAAAAAATTTAAACAATTTAAAAAAAATTGCCTCTGCGCATGCGCATAGCATAGATCCAACAAATCGATGACAAAATCAATCGCCAACTATTTATATATATATATATATATATATATATATATATATATATATATATATATATACACATATATATATATATCCATCCATCCATTTTCTACCGCTTATCCCTTTTGGGGTCGCTGATATATATATATATATATATATATATATATATATATATATATATATATATATATATATATATATATATATATATATATATATATATATATATATATATAAAATAGTTGGCGATTGATTGATTTTATTATATATATATATATATATATATATATACATATATATATATATATATATATATATAGGACTCTTCTACAAAATATTTGCACTAAATTTGTCAGGCTTGTCCCTGACAGTTTGACTGTGTTTTAGTTTTTTCTCTGAGTTTGTCTTAGTTTTCTGTCCAGCACTTTTATTTTGTCTTTATTTCCTACTTGTCTCCCTGAGTGCTGTGTCCCCTCAGCTGTGGCTGATTGGCACCTGGCCACACCTGGTGTCAATCAGCCAGCTGCTATTTATACCTGCTCTACCCTCCAGTCCCTGCTGGATCATTGTCATCACTACCTGATTGTCATTGCCGATGTCATTGTAGTGTCTACCTGTCCTTGTCGCTGTCGTCATAGCGGTAAGCTGTTCCTTATAGCTATTTACGGTTGGTTTCTCCTAGCTTCTTGTTTTCCTGTTAGCCAGATCCTGTTAGCCGTTTGCTATTTCCAGTTTTTCTGTTTTCTGGTTCCTGTTTCCATTTTGCCTGTTCCTAGTTTGTGTGTTTACTTTATTTCGAACATTAAATCATGTTTTCCCGTATAACGCCTTCCGCCTTCTCTGCATCTTGGGGTTCGCGTCCTACAAACTCTGACATAATGATCCAGCCAAATTCGAATCTCGCAGAGATGTCCATGGCGGAGAGGCTTAACAAAGCTTTGGACTTAATGGCTAATCTGAAGAAAAGTTCGGCCGCTTTTCAAGCCCTCTCCCTCCCACCCCTGTCGTCTGTGGTCCTATCTGGGGACGTCTGGGATCCGTCCCTTGGGGGAGGGGCTATGAGTAGCAGTGCAGCTGGGGAGGCACAGCTACTTCTCGCCCCAGTGGGTCTGCAAGAGACGGCGCCATCATCTCCGGTGGGTCTGCAACCTACGGCGCCACCATGCACTCCGGTGAGCCGGCAGACGCCACCATGCACTCCGGTGGGCCGGCAGACGCCACCATGCACTCCGGTGGGCCGGCAGACGCCACCATGCACTCCGGTGGGCCGGCAGACGCCACCATGCACTCCGGTGGGCCGGCAGACGCCACCATGCACTCCGGTGGGCCGGCAGACGCCACCATGCACTCCGGTGGGCCGGCAGACGCCACCATGCACTCCGGTGGGCCGGCAGACGCCACCATGCACTCCGGTGGGCCGGCAGACGCCACCATGCACTCCGGTGGGCCGGCAGACGCCACCATGCAGTCCGGTGGGCCGGCAGACGCCACCATGCAGTCCGGTGGGCCGGCAGACGCCACCATGCAGTCCGGTGGGCCGGCAGACGCCACCATGCAGTCCGGTGGGCCGGCAGACGCCACCATGCAGTCCGGTGGGCCGGCAGACGCCACCATGCAGTCCGGTGGGCCGGCAGACGCCACCATGCAGTCCGGTGGGCCGGCAGACGCCACCATGCAGTCCGGTGGGCCGGCAGACGCCACCATGCAGTCCGGTGGGCCGGCAGACGCCACCATGCAGTCCGGTGGGCCGGCAGACGCCACCATGCAGTCCGGTGGGCCGGCAGACGCCACCATGCAGTCCGGTGGGCCGGCAGACGCCACCATGCAGTCCGGTGGGCCGGCAGACGCCACCATGCAGTCCGGTGGGCCGGCAGACGCCACCATGCAGTCCGGTGGGCCGGCAGACGCCACCATGCAGTCCGGTGGGCCGGCAGACGCCACCATGCAGTCCGGTGGGCCGGCAGACGCCACCATGCAGTCCGGTGGGCCGGCAGACGCCACCATGCAGTCCGGTGGGCCGGCAGACGCCACCATCCTCCTCTCCGGTGGGCCAGCAGCAGACGGCGCCACCATCCTCCTCTCCGGTGGGCCAGCAGCAGACGGCGCCACCATCCTCCTCTCCGGTGGGCCAGCAGCAGACGGCGCCACCATCCTCCTCTCCGGTGGGCCAGCAGCAGACGGCGCCACCATCCTCCTCTCCGGTGGGCCAGCAGCAGACGGCGCCACCATCCTCCTCTCCGGTGGGCCAGCAGCAGACGGCGCCACCATCCTCCTCTCCGGTGGGCCAGCAGAGGGCGCCACCGCCATCCTCCCCGGTGGGCCAGCAGAGGGCGCCACCGCCATCCTCTCCGGTGGGCCAGCAGAGGGCGCCACCGCCATCCTCTCCGGTGGGCCAGCAGAGGGCGCCACCGCCATCTTCTCCGGTGGGCCAGCAGAGGGCGCCACCATCGTCTCCGGTGGGTTTTCCCACACCGGCGGACGAGCCGCCTCGCCAATTGCGGCGGCGTTCAACTCGCTGTCGCCACCTAACTCTTCCCCGCTGGTTGCGGGGACACTTAGCCTGGTGGCCCACCTCCTTGTCCTCCCTCCACCCTCCCGTGACTTTGGACTTTTTTGGGGCGGGGGGTTCTAGAACGTCTGGTATCCGTTATAGGAAGGGGGGCTACTGTCAGGCTTGTCCCTGACAGTTTGACTGTGTTTTAGTTTTTTCTCTGAGTTTGTCTTAGTTTTCTGTCCAGCACTTTTATTTTGTCTTTATTTCCTACTTGTCTCCCTGAGTGCTGTGTCCCCTCAGCTGTGGCTGATTGGCACCTGGCCACACCTGGTGTCAATCAGCCAGCTGCTATTTATACCTGCCCTACCCTCCAGTCCCTGCTGGATCATTGTCATCACTACCTGATTGTCATTGCCGATGTCATTGTAGTGTCTACCTGTCCTTGTCGCTGTCGTCATAGCGGTAAGCTGTTCCTTATAGCTATTTACGGTTGGTTTCTCCTAGCTTCTTGTTTTCCTGTTAGCCGTTTGCTATTTCCAGTTTTTCTGTTTTCTGGTTCCTGTTTCCATTTTGCCTGTTCCTAGTTTGTGTGTTTACTTTATTTCGAACATTAAATCATGTTTTCCCGTATAACGCCTTCCGCCTTCTCTGCATCTTGGGGTTCGCGTCCTACAAACTCTGACAAAATTAGACATAAAAATGGCTAAATGAACTAAAAAACTCAATATTACAGTAGTATTGGCCACTACATAAGACTAAACCAATCAGAGCACGCTGTTCAGTATTGTCGCCACTGATTGGCTAAGCATCAGGCAGTACTACTATATTGCATCAGGAGAGTGTAAAGGTGATTAAAGGGTGTTATTTTATGTCGAGAGGGTTTTGTGATAATAAAAAATATATATTTAGAAGGTGGATAACAGTATTTTTTTATGCTCGAGTTATAAAAAGTGTGTTTTTATAATCGAGGATTACTACTTTGCAGAAATTCATTTATTGCGGTCATGTGGGAGCCAATTAACAGCGATAAAGGAGGGAGTACTAAGAGAACAGCTAAATCTAAAAATGAGATATGGTTCCCATGCTTGATTGTGGCCAATTGTTGTCCACCAATCTTGCTCAAAACACATGCTTGTCGGTCCCCTCAAGTGTGTATCAAACAGCATTGCCAGATGGCAAATGACAAATTATAATACTAAAATGTATTGTATTACTGGGACAATTATCTAGTTTTGATGTTGCTCAGTAAATATAATATAGAGTATATTGTAGTTTTAACTTTAAATGTGGAAAAGAAGCACTGGCAGAACAGCGCCCCCACATGGCTGTAAGAGACATGCACAACAATGCAGTGTCAATCCTAGAAAATGTCAAAAAATTGAAAAGCCGTTAAATTATTGTCTTTATTGGGTGAGTTTAATTTCTTTTACATAAGCTCATTTTTATCCTTTGTCGTTTATACTGTCTCTTATTTTTACCTTTACTTTTCAACAGTTTTTGACGATTGTATTCAATTTGGTTTATATTGCTGTATGATTGCTCCACTTGTAAAATATTTAAAAATAGCGAATTGCATTGGGAGTGCCTTCATTTTTCGTACATTGCACATATACTTGTTTGTGTTAAATTGTTCGTTAAAAAACAAACTTTAGGCGCAGCGCAGAATGTTATGAAAGGCCACAACCTTAAATAATTACTCAAATGTGTCATTAATGAATTAAATAAATAAATAAATAATGCATTTCTTAAATAGTTAAATAAATAATTGATTAAATCGTTAAATGGTTAATTAAATAATTAAATGTAATTTTAAATCAAACGAATGAATGACATTTAATAACACATGTATGTATTTAATTGTGGTTTTAATTATTTAATGACACATTTAAGTAATTATTTGAGGATTTAGGGTTCAGGGCTGGTCATTACAGTTTGTCCTATTTGACTTGCCGTAGTCAGGAAAATTTTGCCATGAAATTCAACTTGCCAGTCTTGTCTTTTCGTGAGTCCGACAAAGTGTTTATATTGTATGTATAGTATTAATACGCACTCGCTGTTTGATTATAATGTGCATCTTGGTTGTAGTTTTAATTACCACATTTGAAGGTGTTGAAATCGCCATGTAAAATCTCTAATGCTAATCAGTAGCATGTATATGACATTTCCAATGTAAATTAGCATCACGCAAGCGCGTGCGTTTTAATGCATTTATTTTATGTTGGAATGTCACAGAGACGTTATTTTGTATGTCATATAAGTTATATCCACATACTTTACCTTACCTGTATGTTGAGTTTTCCAGTGTTTTGAAGTGAATGTGTCTTTAAAGGCTCTCACATGGAGGCAACCGGTTACAAGCAAGACGACGTTCAAGAGTCTTTTAAGTGAACGATGAGAACCTGAATTTTAAAACACTGATTTTTTTTAATTTTTTTAAAATTGAATTGTCGGCATAATTGTAGAAAAAAAAATCAGTTCACAAAATTTAGAAGCAAAAAAAATCAGTTATATAAATTTAGTGTTAAAAAAAGCTTTCATAATAAAGACACGGATACCTCCATAATTGGGAGCAGTTTTTTATGCACATGCAAATTTAGCGTGGGCGAGTTAAGAGTTAAATTAAAAAATATGTATACATATGTTTACCCATAAAAATAAAGAAATACATACATTTTAAATTGTTATTTTTGAAAATTGTATTTAATTTTATTTGGGTTCACTTTTCAGGTCCATTTTTCTAAAGCACAGGTGTCAGTCAGATCCGGCCCGCAAATGAATTATCGATAATTGATCTCTTATCTATTATTGATTAGCAGAGGTCGATAATATCGGCCTGCCGATATTATCGGCTGATAAATGCTTTAAAATGTAATATCGTAAATTATCGGTATCGTTTTTTTTTATTTTCGGTATCGTTTTTTTTATTTTTATTTTTTATTAAATCAACATAAAAAACACAAGATACACTTACAATTAGTGCACCAACCCAAAAAACCTCCCGCCCCCATTTACACTCATTCACACAAAAGGGTTGTTTCTTTCTGTTATTAATATTCTGGTTCCTACATTATATATCAATATATATCAATACAGTCTGCAAGGGATACAGTCCGTAAGCACACATGATTGTGCGGGCTGCTGGTCCACTAATAGTACTAACCTTTAACAGTTCATTTTACTCATTTTCATTAATTACTAGTTTCTATGTAACTGTTTTTATATTGTTTTACTTTCTTTTTTATTCAAGAAAATGTTTTTAATTTATTTATCTTATTTTATTTTATTAATAAAAATAAAAAAAAAGGACCTTATCTTCACCATACCTGGTTGTCCAAATTAGGCATAATAATGTGTTAATTCCACGACTGTATATATCGGTATCGGTTGATATCGGTATCGGTAATTAAGAGTTGGAAAATATCGGAATATCGGATATCGGCAAAAAGCCATTATCGGACATCCCTATTGATTAGTATTAGAACCGGCTCGCAGGCCACGGCCGCCTGCTGCTGTTTTGCACGGATCAATACTCCATCAGTGTTGGCGCTAGGAATTTTCAAAATGGGGTCGCACAGTAAATTTTTGTGGTCGCACTTTTTTGTAACAAGCTTTGAAAACAAATGATAAATGTATCTCACATTCTATACTGTGTTTTGGAAAAAGGTTGTCATAAACGTTACTTAATTCATTAAAAAAATAATACAAAAAACACATTTTTATGCATATGTAAATGTATTCCGTTATAAACATTCATTCACTCTCTTCTTTCCTTCATGGATCTAAACTTTACCGCTGCCAGTATTTTAATCTATATTTTTATTGTAATATTTTCAGAATGTGTTTGTTCTATTTTTGGCCAAAGTAAGACAAAGAAAACAATCTGAAGTTGTCTTTATTTTTTAGTTTTAATGCGATGATTTGAATAGCCCGGCCCGCTTGTGCACAGATTTTCCACCATGCGGCCCCTGAGCTAAAATGACTTTGACACCCCTGTTCTAAAGGTTAGTTGTAGTTAAAGCGTACACCAACCATGTAGGATAGCACAATTTTGTACTCACATTTTTATTATGTCCTAATTTTCATTGTAGTGTTCTTTACACTTTTATATCCATTAATATATTTTTATCTTACCTATTATTTGTGTATGTTTTTCTATATAGTTAAAATGCTACACATTTTTTAGGTGAGATAGTATTTTAACTATTGATGTCACTGCCAAACCATGGAAAAATGGCACCACCTTATGGAATGTTTACAACGAAAACAACAAAAACATTTAAATGTACAATATTTGTCAACAATAAAGTAATAATTGTGTAAATTACAATATTCTGATCTACATCTTATCATATAACTGATATTTGATATCGGACCGATATCAACACCCCTTATATATACATATATTATCTTTATTAAATTATTGTATTCATACTAAACAAATACAGTACATGTGAATACAAATAAAAAAACAACAAACGCTGGATAATCTAGTCCAGGGGTCCCCAAACTACGGGCCGGATCCGGCCCGCCAGCTTCCAAAATCCGGCTTGCGGGAAGTTCCAAGTTAAAAAAATAAAAAACAAAAACATGTAACTTTTTTTAAGTTTATTTTTTTTAATCTGTCCTTTCTAATCCATTTTCTACTGCTTTTTACTCTCGGTGTCTCCTAGCCGCTTAAGCAAATCATATTGTCTAAAAAGGCATTTTCCCATCGATAACGTGACATCAGCAAAGTATGCACTCTTTCAGTCAATTATTGCGCAAAAAAAAAATAAATAAATAAAAATATATATATATATATATACACACACATAAAAAATTAAATGTACAGTGTATACGTATATACATACATTTATATATACACACATGTATCATATATCATCATATACGTATATACATACATATATGTATACACATGTATCATATATCATCATATATATATATATATATATATATATATATATATATATATATATACACACACACACAGCCAAATTGTTTTAACCCAATGCGGCCCCCGTGTCAAAAAATTTGGGGACCCCTGATCTAGTCTGTCGCGAATTAAATTCATAACCAGACAAGAACCACATTTCCACCAGTCAGCAAAATCAGTATGACATCCTTCATAAAAACCTAACATCACTTACATTTGTCATGATTCAATCTGCCCTTTGAAATGTATAAAATAAACCATCCTCAAAGCAGATTACTACATCTATAAATAGAAACGCAGCATTATTAGCTAATAACTGCGTTCACATTATTATAATTAACACACATAGTGTTAGTATATGACAGTTCAAAGATGATTTCCTTCAGTCGGGTGATTCTTTCATTCCATCAATACTTTCACAGAGTACCTGCGTTCAACAATAACACAAACACTTCAAAGTAATTTGGAAATTACATGGACATCATTTTTAAAGTGCTTAAGTCCGGTGCCGTGATGGCGTCAGCGGCTCGTTTGGTTGCGTTCACTTGGGATGAAGGATGAGTGACACGGAATGTCTTGTCAAGCACTTCCTGTTTTGGATTATCTTCACCTCAAAGTCATGGGTGTTTTTGTTGGTTGTTTTTTTTAACAGACACAAATAAAGAGGCTGTTTGCATAGTCTCAAAGTGATCGCCAGTCCCGTGGAGGGAAGGTCTTTAAGCTTGTGACCAGTTTGATCCCGGATTTGTGTGTGGGAAGAGTGAACAGCAGCCAGGAGGAGCCAAGGTTACCTGGACAACAGGAAAGTAATATTAATAACACCTATGTAATAAGAGTCTTCTTCTTCTCTTCAGGCACTATTCTCCCGTTTTTTAAGCGCTTGAAGTTACGATCTCATTCATATTTTACATTTCATTTTTGGGGGGTTGTTGAAAATTGTGGAGCATGGAACTTTACTAACACTTGTAAATGTCGTTGAAATCCATGAAAAAGATAAGACTTTACATTTTGAAAAGGCAGTATCAATCCAGGCAGTGCTTGTTGCCATGGTGATGTAGTGTGTGTATGCACGCTACAGCAGCGTCTTCTTACTGGCTGGGTGTAAATAATAATCTGTAAATGAAACTTTGTTAACCCACTTTGATGTTATTTGAGTTCTGTTTCGCACGAATGTTTGTGAAGCTGTGACACGTCAGAGGGCTTTGACAGATGTGTGTGTGTGTGTGTTCATGTGTTTGTACCCTTCTTGAGACATCAACAAAGAAAAGTACCTTCCATATGAGGACCGGTGAATATTTTAGGACCGAAGTCATGGTCCCAATACGGAAAAGCATTGCATCTAATAGAGAGCCAAATACTAGAGTCCGTGAACATTGCTCCAAAGTCAGGATTTTTTGTTGATATAATGTGCATACAAAAGTAAACATCAGGTGCAAAGGCAGCAATATATGATAACACCAGACGGCAGCTAAAGAAGGACTTCTCTATTCATCCCCGGAAAAACCCGCCAGGTGAACATCTTATTTTACGACTTCTGGTGCTGACGTAAGACAACCCACGTCCCATATGCTCAGTGGCCTAGTGGTTAGAGTGTCCGCCCTGAGATCGGTAGGTCGTGAGTTCAAACCCTGGCCGAGTCATACCAAAGACTAGAAAAATGGGACCCCTGCTTGGTACTTGACATCAAGGGTTGGAATTGGGGGTTAAATCACCAAAAATTATTCCCGGGCGCGGGCACCACTGCTGCTCTCTGTTTCCCTTCACCTCCCAGGGGGTGAGGGTGATGGGTTAAATGCAGAGGATAACCTAGGTGTCACCACACCTAGTGTGTGTGTGACAATCATTGGTACTTAAACTATATGTGAACAAATACACTACGTTACTAAGACTATGGTGGCCATTAACAGTTAGCTTTTACAGCTGGGTTGCCCAAAGTGCGGCACAGGGGCCATCTGTGGTCCGTGAATCGTTTGTCATCGGCCTTAAGCAGGCCTACTGAAACCCACTACGACCGACCACGCAGTCTGATAGTTTATATATCAATGATGAAATCTTAACATTGCAACACATGCCAATACGGCCGGGTTAGCTTACTAAAGTGCAATTTTAAATTTTGCACGAAATATCCTGCTGAAAACGTCTCGGTATGATGACGTCAGCGTGTGACGTCACAGATTGTAGAGGACATATTGGGACAGCATGGTGGCCAGCTATTAAGTCGTCTGTTTTCATCGCAAAATTCCACAGTATTCTGGACATCTGTGTTGGTGAATCTTTTGCAATTTGTTCAATGAACAATGGAGACAGCAAAGAAGAAAGCTGTAGGTGGGAAGCGGTGTATTGCGGCAGGTGTTGGGCCGGATAACACAGCCGGTGTTTCATTGTTTACATTCCCGAAAGATGACAGTCAAGCTTTACCATTGGCCTGTGGAGAACTGGGACAACAGAGACTCTTACCAGGAGGACTTTGAGTTGGATACGCAGTTGCGGTACCGTGAGTACGCATGCAGCTGCGGCTTCCAAACATTTGATCGCTTGCCCGTACGTGCGTGCCGCTATGTGCATGTCACATACGTAACTTTGGGGACTTTGGGGAAATATATGTGCTGTATGAACTTTGGGGAGGTGAACGGTACTTTGGGCTGTGGGATTGAGTGTGTTGTGCAGGTGTTTGAGTTGTATTGGCGGGTTATATGGACGGGAGGGGGGAGGTGTTTGTTATGCGGGATTATTTTGTGGCATATTAAATATAAACCTGGTTGTGTTGTGGCTAACAGAGTATATGTCTTGTGTTTATTTACAGTTTTAGTCATTCCCAGCTGAATATCAGGTCCCACCCGCCTCTCACAGCATCTTCCCTATCTGAATCGCTCCCACTGCCCTCTAGTCCTTCACTCTCACTTTCCTCATCCACGAATCTTTCATCCTCGCTCAAATTAATGGGGAAATCGTCGCTTTCTCGGTCCGAATCGCTCTCGCTGCTGGTGGCCAGGATTGTAAACAATGTGCAGATGTGAGGAGCTCCACAACCTGTGACGTCACGCTACTCGTCTGCTACTTCCGGTACAGACAAGGCTTTTTTATCAGCGACCAAAAGTTGCGAACTTTATCGCCGATGTTCTCTACTAAATCCTTTCAGCACAAATATGGCAATATCGCGAAATGATCAAGTATGACACATAGAATGGACCTGCTATCCCCGTTTAAATAAGAAAATCGTATTTCAGTAGGCCTTTAAAGTACCAGTGATTGTCACACATACACACTAGGTGTGGCGAAATTTTTCTCTGCATTTGACCCATCACCCTGGGAGGTGAGGGGAGCAGTGGGCAGCAGCGGTGGCCGCGCCCGGGAATCATTTTTGGTGATTTAACCGCCAATTCCAACCCTTGATGCTGAGTGCCAAGCAGGGAGGTAATGGGTCCCATTTTTATAGTGTAACTTGCTCAGTGAATTATTGCTTTGATTGATGACACTGACCTCTCTCTTAGGGGTAAATGTGGGTTGCTGAGGAAGGAAAGCTGCTGCTCCAGACTGCAGACGCGGAATGCCAGGTAGCACGAGGACAGGATGAGGAGAATGATCCTGCCAACACAACCGAATGGAAATAGGAAATCCATAAAAAGGTAAAAGAACATAAAAATGAGAAAACATAATTTTTTTTGTCATGCATTTTGTTGGAAGTAAAAAAAATACATTCAGTTGCTGCTTACTTTGCATTACATTAAGTAAGTCTGAAGTAGACAGGAGTGATGTAATGTCACTTAATGAACACTGCGGGGCGCCAGTTAGCTTGCTGTCAAGATTAATGGCACATTTGGAGCACTGAGGATGAGGTTGTCATACATACTGCTGCTGCTGCTAAAATATGGTACTCAAGTACAATTCAAGCCTTAAATAAACTATAAAATTAACTTAAAATAGGAAATTGTTTCCTTGTGGTGAATAATGGCGGCAGACTGACAGTTTTTTATGGCTGTGATGGTGATGGAAGTGATAAGGGACAATAAAAATAATACTTTTTGTTGTTGTTGTTTAATGCTTTTAATCAGTATTATTGATGTTATTGATATTGTTGTTCCTTTTATTAATTTTAGGTTTCCTTTTTTTGTTGTTTTTGTATTCTATTTTGTATGTCTTCTCAACTGTATTTTATTTTTTGTATCCTAAGTATTGTAAAACTGGGATTGGAGATAGGATTGCTCTATTTTCTTTTATTAAATCGATTACCATTCTGTGTGAAATAAACCTTAATAGATATGGTGGGAAGGCATTATTATCAGTAAGAATTTGTGGAAAAAGGGATATAGGGGTAAATAAACTGCTTCTTCCTACTCCTATTCAGACATGTTGAATAGTGTAATTGTATACCACGTGTTATAACAAATTAATAAATCCTACTACACCATTTATACCTACAATTTATGTGGAGCATATTAAGAATGTATGAGCACAATCAACACATTTAATGTCCAAAAGGAGTGCCAAGTGTCACATAAGAAGTGATTAACTTAACGTGTGTACGAGTGCTTGCATATTAGAGGCTATTTATCACTAATTTTTTCAGATATTCTAATAATCAGAATACTATATAGTAATCATAATATTAATCATGCAGCTGAGATAGGCTCCAGCACCCCCCGCGACCCTGAAAGGCACAAGCGGGAGAAAATGGATGAAATACAAAGCCAATTGGCAGTAGCTTTAAAGTCCAAGTCAAATACTTGTTCCTGTCATCATATTATTATGCACGTGGTTGTAGGCTGCACATAAAAACATGTTTGTGAGCATGTGTGCGTGTTCCCGTGCACACTCACAGCAGGGTAAAGAACTTCAGCAGCTGGTATTCCATCTGGCCCAGCTCTGCCACTGGCTCGGATAAAAGGCCTCTGTCTGTCTGCAAAGCTCGCTCTGCGACACATACATACACACACGCACACACACATACACACATACATACATACATGGTTAGCAATTACACAACAGTTACAGCAGTGTGCAACATGGAGAGATAACATGCTTCGAGCTTTGGTTTGAACCACTTTGTGAGCACCATAGAGGGCACAAGGATTTTTTTCTCTCACCTCTAAAGCACAGGTGTCAATCTCACACATCATTTTATGAGACCCGCGAAAACCTAGAGTATTTGTCAACAAAGTACTTTTAAAAAATTTTTTTTAACTAACTTTCAATTTTGACAGAAAAAATGTGCATCTCCCGCATGCAATTGCATATATGAATGCCAAAAATAATACGGCAACAGACACCAAATAAAACCATTTGAATTTGTTTTAGTCAGCCCCTTAAGTCATCCAGCAGCTATAAAACTATAAAATGGTATTGCTGAATAGGTATG